>NW_013952927.1:98250-102222 GCF_001266775.1 Austrofundulus limnaeus | reverse complement strand
CACACACACACACACACACACACACACACACACACACAGCCTCTGTCAGTCATTCTGCATATTTTCAAGCCCCCCGATTGAGAGAGGAGAATGGGGGGCAGAATAGTGTTTTCTGGCCGGTTTCACCCTGATTGTGTCAGATTGGCCATGCAGTGGCCCCCGCGTCTTCTGCAGGCTGAAGATTGTTCACGCACTGCGGCCTGCCAATGGAGAGGGGCTCAGCATCAATATATTTTACAGCTATTCCCCTTTCACACAACACTTGAGACCTAGCAATGGCTCAGGCCTTCCTGCCATTCAAATGGTAACTAATTTTTTTTTCTTTTTCTGGGAGGCTGTGCCAATTTTTTTTTTCTTTTACACACAGGCTTCATAAAACAGATGGATGCCCGAGCTGTTCAGAATGATAAAAACTCAAAACTTTGTGGTTTTAATCAGATTTAATGAAGGCTGTTTGTGTTGAAGAAATCCCCTTCTGTGACATTTTCCTAATTGTACAACATTTTCCTAATATGTACACCAATTATGTTGGAAATCTAAAAGCTGTGTTGATAAGTAGCCAACTTTCTTTTTTTTGTTTGTTTTACAAATCATCCTCACCAAGCCTTACCGTTGAGTAAATATGGATGACATTTGACACAAAGTCAGTAACAACCATGTGTGTAAAACACATCCACCAAAGACTGTTAGTTTTATGAACCGTTGGTCTCAGGATGTTTTGGAAGTATTTTGACCCACTGTTCTTTCATAATGCTGCTTTAGTTTATTGAGGTTCATTTGTCCACAACTCTGTTAACATATTAATATAAGATTTTATGATCAGTTTGAAATACAAACTGTGTCATTACATCATATTGGTAATTTCTTATCTTGTTAAAAGTATGTTCTCCTTCAAAAAGAAAAAAATCAGTAGGTCCTCTGGATGGGTTCTTCTTTAGTGAAACGTTTCGTCTCTCGTCCAAGAGACTTCTTCATTCTGACGAGTTTCAGGTGAACTCAGCCTTATAAGCACTGCCTCCACCTGGACAAACAGGTTAGTCACATGCAAAAGAGGGCCATTGCCTAACAATAGGCTTGATTAGCTCTATTGTTCAATAGAGTTCAATACAATCTATTGAACAATAGAGCCAGTCAAGCCTATTGTTAAGCGAAGGACCTCTTTTGCATGTGACTAACCTGTTTGTCCATGTGGAGGCAGTGCTTATAAGGCTGAGATCACCTGAAACTCATCAGACTGAAGAAGTCTCTTGGACGAGAGACGAAACGTTTCACTAAAGAAGAACCCATCCAGAGGACCTACTTATTTTTTTCTTTTTGATTTTTTTTCTACCTGGATTACTGAGATGCATCAGGACATCTGTTCTCCTTGATCACCAAATGTTGTCCAAACTTCAGCTGTCAGACAAAGAAGTTCACAGCAAGTCCTGTGACCATAAGGTATTTGTGGTGATACGTGCTCACTTTGGATTTTTTTTCATGTGACACTTATAAGGTCGTTTCAGAAGTGTCGTGTCTTCTTCATCTCAAACTTTACATTTAGTTCTGTTTGTTTTAAAGAAGAGAATTTCTCCCGACTTTCAAACAGACTGATCCTGTTCCGTCATTTCCTTTTTCACACGTTTACTGAGGCCTGTTGGGTTTAATGGTGAAATGCACAGCCTGACCTCGGAGTGAACTTCCTACGACACCCCCCCTCTTTTTGGATGATTAGTTGCTGTCTTAAAGATATGAGAACTTTTTATAACCATAAAGGAAATCCAGATATCTACAAGACAACAAACACTAAACAGAGAATTGAATTAAAAGCTAAAAACAGAAAATTAAGCTGAACATCGAAGGTGACTTATGAACAAAATAAAAAATACAGATAAAAAATGAACTTGTTTTAGGCTAATTAATGCAAATTGTAAGTAGCATAAGAATCTGCTAACCTACAGAAAAGAACTAGTCGTTATTTTTAATATTTTACTGACCTCAATCTACATCTTGTCTGCATCCTGAGTAGTAATAGGAGTGTTTTTGTCTCCATCTGGTGTTCAGGTTAAAGCATGAGAGGATCTCAGAGGCTGCTTTGTGCACACAGATGCAGTTTATCACAAAACGGAAAAGGAAACAGCAGTATCATAAAAATCAATTTATTGCAGTTTAAAACTCAAATATCACTGGAGTATTCCCAGACAGAGTGACAGAAATACAGCGACACAAAGAAACAACCATTTCTTTAAAACTCAGCTCCACAGGAAAAAAAAAGCACAGAATTTGACATTTATCTTTTATTAATATTTTTATTATCGCTGTTACTATTTGTATGTCAAGTCTCACACTCACACAAAGCAAACTGTTTTGATTTATGGCTTCGCTTCCAAATTATTATTATTATTGTCATCATTTCAAGATCATTATATGGCAGATTATAGCTTTATAAGAAAATAACTTATTGCAGCTTTTCCCACTTATATTAACGATACATTTGGAATATACTGTACAACTATTAAATTTAAAAACAAAATAAAAGAAGAAATATTGCACTTGAAATGTATGGAGCCAGACTTCATTCAGTAGCAGTGTGACAAAGAAATACCTTTCGGGATTTGGAAGCTGGATAACAAAAGTTTTGGATTTTTACGTAATAATAAATCACCAAATGAAAAAGAAAAGTGATTTTTACAGACTAGAAATGAAACCTGGGACCTTCAGCACCACTGCTACAGAAAAGCTTCCTACATGAATGTATGGCACCACCTCTTTATTCTTTTCTTCGTGTTTGGCAAGAAAACGGCGCAGACAGAAAACGGCAGCAGAAGCCCAAACTAACCGACTGACTGGCTTTGTGCTCTGCTCCAGCTAAAGGACAAGTCTTCTTTTTCTGCTTTTACAAAGACAACATTTGACATCACATCAGCTAAACAACACAAAATCCACCAGCACGGAACGAAACGGCACTGCGGGGACGGTGGAAGAGATGAAGGACGAGGTGAGGTCAACAACACGACAAAACCCAAAACAGCACACAACTTTACATCTTATACAACATGAATATTTGTATATAGACTTAGCTGGATTGATATATACACACACACACTGCAGTTATATAATCTGACATATTCGTCCTATTTCCTTTGTGTTGGTTTGTGTGTTATCAACAAAGGCCTTGGCGTACAACTTCTAAAAGAATTCCCCCCGTTTTCTACCATCTGAGCAGAATGCAGCATATGAACAGATTTTTCTCACACTATATAATTGATACTCATGGTCTATTTATGGAATCTAGAATAAATGTAGGAGCACAATTACTGCACACAGTTACATTTAATACAACCTACAAATCGCTGCAAGTTTATCCTGCCCCTCGGTTTGTTTAATAAAACTAAAATTTAAAAAATGTCCTGAAGACAGACAAGCTTCATCCACGGCAATAAAAAAGAAACAGTTTTCAGATCTTAGAACTTGAAGATAACCTTGATAAAAAGGCACACTGACAGAAAAAGCTAATAAGGTGAAATTGTGTTAAATCTTGGAGAAAAAAAGGAGACTAGAGCAGCGTTATTAGTAAGCTTATGACAGATGATGATTAGCCTTAATATGACTCTAAAAGAGTATCGCCTGGAGGAGAGGCTGACTGATTTGGGTTTTTAGTAGCTGAGCTAGATGTAGTTTTTTTTCTTTACAAATTAGGACAAGTGATGGCTAATATACAAAATTATTTTTGTTTGTTTTTAGCGTAACTCTTTTAAAAGATTTTTTATTTGTAAAAGGCATAACAGATAATATAAAAATAAAAACCAAATGATTGAAAAAAATTGTGTGACCGTGAACAGCAGGAGCATCGTAGAGCTTGAGCCATTCCACTTTCTGTGCCTGTTGAAGTTTTGTTCTTTTAAAAGTGATCGTAAACTGGTGAAAGCCAGTGTTGTGCCAAACAATGTACCTCCTAGTTGCAGTAAGCTGTTTGATTGACACAAGATGTAGTGC
>NW_013952927.1:89416-97810 GCF_001266775.1 Austrofundulus limnaeus | reverse complement strand
ATATATATATAAGCTTATTACACAAAAAACTGATATTTAGATTTGTTTAAAAAATGTGTCAACATTTTCAACTGAATTAAGGCAAGATAACACACTGACTTTAAGTAAATAAATGGTATGGTAAATGGACTGAACATATAGCACTTTATCAAGTCTCTTCAGACCCCAAAGCATTTTACATTCACACGCTGATGGTGGTAAGCTACATTGTAGCCACAGCTGCCCTGGGGCACACTGACAGAGGCAGGGCTGCCATGCACCGGGTGCCACTGGACCCTCTGATCACTATCAGTAGACAAGGCGGGTGAAGCGTCTTGCCCAAGGACACAACAACTGGGACAGCTGGAACGGGGGATCGAACCAGAAACCTACCTGTTACGGGACGACTCCCCTAACCACTTTGTCACAGCCACCCCTTACTTTGTTAAAGTAACAAGAGGCGGCTGTGACAGAGTGGTGTAACCAGTTGACATATTTTTTAAATTAAATCCACTACATCTGTTTTTTTAGTGTATTTTGATTTCATCAGTATTTTGTCTTAGTAACATAATACATTTTAAATTAATTATTAAATTATAATTGTTGAATACTTTTTGGCATCACGACGGCTCAGTTCTTAGCACTGTTGTCTCACAGCAAGAAGGTCCTGGATTCAGTCAGACCTKGTGTCTTTCTGTGTGTCGTTTGCATGTTCTCTCCTTACAGGTGTGGGTTTGGTTTCCCTTACAGACCAAAACCATTCTGACCCAGGCCTCCCTTGCAAAATAGTTCTCAATGTGATTTGCCTGGTTAAATAAAAAGGCTAATAAAATAATGATTCGGTGATTTTCACCTTTATCTCTCCTCTTTTGCTTATGCTCGATTGCTGTCGGCGTCTTTTCTGGTCCAAACACTGGATTTATGGTGCAGATTTTGAAGGCCAAGACCTCAGCTGAACGTTAGTTATTTGTTTTGAATCAGTTTTCTTTTCAACTTTAGCTATTTTTCCCAAAACAAATTTCTGAACTTGCTGTGTTCGGATTTTTTTGCACACATAGTCCCCATTGACACTCACTGCACCACAAGCTCCAATAATGATCACTCTACTTCTGTGCTCAACAGAAGAGGTTTGAGTTTCATCAAATCTTGATCCGTTTTTTTTTTCTTTACACTCCTTTACTCATTAAAGCTGAAGTTCTGTTTGAACTTATTCACTCCTTTAGTCTGCAGGGCATTGTTTTTATAACTTTAGGATGCTGCCATTTTTTGCACAATATTTTTAAATATTTCAGTAAGAGTCACATCAGAACTACTGTAAACAGGCCACCATCCTTCAGAAGATCTATTGCAAGTGCAATAATACTTTTGTTTCTTTTTAGCAGTTAATTCTTTATCCTCCTAATTTTTGAAGATTATTAAAAAATATTGAGATTTCACAAGCTACAGCAGAGTTAATGGCATTACAGGATCACAGAGCTCAAACTTCCTGGTTGTCACTATCAACATATAATCTCACTTAAGGTATGGAACTTCTGCAATATGATGTTTTTTATTTAGTTTTTTAAAAAAATGTAATTTGTTTAGGATTGTTTTGGCAATTAGTAATGTAATGTGTAATGACACAAATTGTGTGATGCCTCCWGCAGAGGGCAGGCTGTAGTGTTTTCTCCTATTCAGATGACAGAAAGCTTTGATTGATTGATGCCAGACATCACAGGCCGACAGCAATCAAACCTGTTTGAATAACCTGAGGTCAAATGGGAGGTCAGCGTTGTGGTAGCAGTCAGTAAAATAATGAAGGGTTCTTTTTTTATAACAAGACAAAAAAAGATCTATAGATTATTTTTGTCAGAACAGATGAGAACAGGAAGAAGCTGAAACTTGAACCACTGGATCAAATAAGCAGCGTTACTGAAACACAGAGCGGTGCACGCCCTGATGTGCCAGAGGAAGGTCATCTTGTGAGGAGATGGTTCCTCCCCTGTGATCTGGAGTTCACTTTGGATTAACAAACACCAAGAAGGCCCCCCTCGGTGCACCGCTCTGTTGCAACCAATGAGCAGCTCTGTATCCACGCTCCTCTCATGGGCATCAGTTGACGAGGGTCTGACACCGAGTGTGGCCTGCATGCTGGGGGTGATAAATCATCTCTATGACATGTGTGGAAGCACTCCCCCTCACCAAGAGTCTTAATCTGCTCTAATCTGAACGGAGCAGACCCCTCAGTGATGTAGCCCCTATGACCCATAACTCTTCCCTCTCCCAGTGAAGGTCGAGTCCGTCTGCCTTCTGTGGAGCTCAGGCTGAGCCGAGTGTTAATGACTTCACCTCCCACTCGCTCTGAGAATGTCTGCACATGGTAACCGAGAGACAGTTTGGGAGAAAAGTGCTCATCAGAAGGTGTTAGTTGATGATGGCAGAGAGCCAGGGGGGCTGTCACAAAAAGGAATAATTTCCTCTTTGTGAGAAACGAGCTGGCTTCTTGGAGTTTTCTGACCTGAGTCATGATTGTTGCATTTTCTAGTTATTTGTGGCAACAATTATTTAAACCCAATGATCATGTTGGAAGGTGGAGGGAAGAACCAATAATCAATAGTGAGCTACGGKTTGCAACTCTGACAAACGACCTTGTTGTGCTCTGTGACCTTAAGTGTGCTCTGGGGGGTTTATTTAAATAGAAAAAACAGAAAAGAGAGTTGCAACACGATTCATTTGTACATATTTTATTCATATGTGTGACATATTTGGTGAGTGTGTGTGTGTGTGGGGGGGGGGGGATATTTCGGAGACTTAATCCCAACCATCTTGAATAATATCTCACACATGGATGATGAAAGTCCGCTCTGATTTACTGAACATTAGTGATGGTTGGTTGCTCTTTTTCATTTATTTAATTTATTCTACACGAATGACTCCCCTCCTAAACATTTCAGAGGACGAATATTTGCGGGAATCTCACGTTTTAAACGGAAAAGTCGTTTTTTTTTTGGGGGGGGGGGGGGGGGGTCAAATCAGAGACATGAAGTTATCCCCTGGGCGAGAGGAGCAGCTGCGCGAGGAGCGCTCGTGTTGTTCCACTGATGCGTAAAGATGCGCTCTGCGCGCCGTGCGCTCTATGCCTTTCACACGTAAAATACACTCAGTTTAAACATCCAATAAGTTTTTTTATTTTTTTATACATTTACATGCAACCGTACTGTGAACAAAGAAGTAAATCATCGCCTTACTTTTCCTCCTCTAACTGTTGCTGATACTGCTCGAATTCCTCTTGAGTCATCCCCTGCGCGGCGGCATCTGATTTCTCCCCTTCGGGTTTCTCCTCCGTCAGTCCGCCTGTCAGGTTCTTCAGCTGCCCCCCCACCACGTGTTTCACCATGAAAGCCATGACTGCGATCCAGAGAGGGTCTTTGGTTTGATCGGCTGAAGTTCGAAAACCAGGTGCGCTCCTGATGGACAGAGAGCGGCGGTGGATGAATGGATGGATGAATGGATGGATGGATGAATGGATGGGAGGAGGAGTTTCTGCCAAATAACGTTTGAATCAAACGTCTCGACTTTAAAACAAAAACCTGTAGATAATCAGAGATTATAATCTGGGGAGAGAGGGGAGGAAAGGCAGCAGCAGCTTCAGCACCGCCGCTTCCCGGACAGCTCCGCGTCGAGACGGACGTTTGGAGGAGCAGCTCCAGCTTCTGTGCCAACAAGTTCGGCGCTGAACTCTACCAATCCCGTGACTCCGTCCTCAGCCACCACACCCCCCACCCAATCCCAGCCACCGCCGGACCGCACGGGCCGGGCTGCGCGCGGGATCCCGTGATTCGCCGTCTGATTACAACTCAGACGCTGGAGGAGGAGGAGAAAGAGATAGAGGAGGATGGGAAGGAAGGAGACAAACAACACGTGACTGAACAGAGTTTCTCCTGGCTGTTTGTGGTGCTTCTGTCTTTCTCAGGGACAAGTAGAGGGTCTGTCAGCAACCGAGCTTCCGTGGGTGCTCATTAGACCGTCTGTAATGAAAGAGTTTGGTTTAGAAAGAATGAGTCGTGCACTCTTCTGTAAACAACATGAAGGGAGAGTGAAGGGATTTTTGGCTATAAATAACTGACTGATTCAGACTAGAGATGCTCGATATTGACTTTTTGCCGATATTGATAAATACTTGATTTCAGTTTCCGATATTAACCGATATTACAAACCGATATTAAGCTGACATCAAATATCTCCTGACAGGGACATTCTGCCTGCTTTTACTTTGATACCTTACTAGATGCATTCCATAAACGTTGTCTGCACAAAATAAAAACCATTTCACTGAAGTTATGGAAAAAGTGCCATATTTATTGTTAACATTTTGTCTCAAACAGTAGTTTGAATCATGCTCTCCCTGAGATAATCCAGTTTGTGGATGTCATCAAGTGTGCACCAGTGAATGTCTCTGGACCACAAGCTTTTATTAACACATTTTGGTCAAATTCAGGCATTAATTTATTGGGCTTTTGTTGTCAGGAGAAAAACCGATACCGATATGTAGATCTTACATTTTTATGCCAATATCGGACCGATAATATCTGTACGCTGATATTATTGGACATCCCTAATTCAGACCTGTAATGGAAAGAAAGCAGCATGCATCTGAGCTGTATATCATATTTGTTAGTTACTCTGTAAATTGCAGGTTTATGGAATGAGAGGGATGACTCACATTTGGTTAAGCAGTTAATTGAAAAAAATTTTTTCCACTCATGAGTGGTACGTAATTTTGTCAAGCTTTGTCAGAGCTTTGTGTTTATGGGTTAATATTTGTAAAATTAGATGAGGTGGGGGGAAAAGAGAAAGAAATGAAATGCTAGCAGACGGTGCCAACGTTTAGCCCATGAATGTTGTCCCTGGTGACATGAGCCATAACTCTCCTGTTTGTGTCTGATCCACACAAATCAGCGTTGGATGATTATCGGACCTTTCACATCTTTTCTTTATTTCCTTTCCTGTTCCTTTGATGTTGTCAGCAGGGTGAAAAGTTCACTTTCCATCAGAAGACAATCTGATTTGTTCAAAGATTTGCTTCAGGATGACACAGCTGGAAAGCATCACTTATGAAGGGAAATATGACCTACATTTGGTGCGTTTCTGAGAAGTATTTTAAACCTCCATCTCTGCGAGAGTCTCGACAACCAAAGTGGGGAAAACAACTTTGATCACGAGTCAACAACTTCGGCGTCATGATCCTCACAGCAGTCTGACACTGAGCCTGGCCTACTTTCCCCGTCCCTGTGGATCAAGAGACACGGAGAGCATCTCAGTGTGTTTTTGTCACAGGCTTAGCAAGGCCCTCTTAGCCCTACCTCCCGTACCTACCTCTCTCTCTCTAAAAATCTCCCCCTAAACACTTCAAAGCTGAAACCGGTGAATAGTCTGAAACATAACACAGCGAACGGGATCAAAACTAATCTCTGTGAAATTGAATAAAAGGGGAGAATTTGCCCAACTCGCATGTTTTAACATCAACTTATGTCTTTTTGCTTTTGATAGTCAAACCCGGGAGATCTGGTTCGAACCCAAGTCCCGTCGCTTTTTCATGGCTCACAGGTAGGGTGGAAGGTGCACAGCATAATACAACAATGATGCATATTAAACATCCTGTGAACAGGAACATTTCTACACAATACTGTGCTAAAGTTGTGAGTCATCCCTCAAGTTTTTATGTTCTGCTCTCAAGCAGCCAGACTTCCAGTAGTAAAATGGTTCTGATCAATAGTTCCCATGAGCCAATGCTGTCCCTGCTGATGTAGAACTGTGTTACAATGTGTGTTTTTAAAAACTGAGCAACTCTGAATTACATATAAAAAATATTTAAAAGTTTCTTATATCCTGGTCAAAGTTGGGTCCCGTGAAAGAAAATATGGCAAATTTGTGTTGTAGACTAGGGGTGTCCCAATACCAGTTTAGCACAAGTACAAGTACTTCAGTTTGGGTATTTGCCGATACAGATTACGTACTGAGTTGGAATTACACAACGACTTGAAAAGCACTATTTTTATTTAGAATAAAGTATCTGTTTTTCCTTATAGGCCTCCAGCCCCTCCGGATCATTTTAACATATTCTTTTAACTTGTAAAATGTACTTAAACATGGAAACGACAAACTTCTCACTTGAAATGTAAACTGTAACACAATGAATGGAGTTTCAATACCGGTATTGGTTCTGGGTGTCAGGGCAATTTATAAGAGAATGAGTACTTGTAAAAACACTGGTATTATAACACCACTAATGAAGACTTTATGACTTGCTATAGTACATACACTTTGTAGAAATACTTGCTCCGATTACATACAGGACTCAGTGAGAACCAGCTCCTGGAAGGCATCACTGGTCGCTTCTAACAGAAAAATTTGTCTGGCCCAGTTCTGACCCACACCATACACTAACACTCAGTCCAGATACTGTAAAGAATGACGTCCCCTTGGTGGCCCAGATATGGTTTGCCAGAGGTGGTTCATACATGAGTCAGCACCAAGTAAACCAAACCACAACCGGGCCAGTTGTGGCATGCCATGTTAAAAACAGTGCCATCGTTGCCAGACCTGGCCTACATCCAACTGACAAACCCATCCCAGCAGTCCGTCAGCAGTGCTTGACACAAGATCTGGCCCACACTTGTCTGTTATGTGGGTTCTGTCCTATTAGAAAAAATGTGCGCTGAAATCACCTCCGACACTGCAGGTCCTGACATCAGAAGAAAGAAGAAGCTATGAACACATTTGTGCCTGTACAATGATACTTCTTCTCTGCATTWGACCCTTAACACATGTGAGATACACACAACTACAGCAGAGGACAGCTATTTAAGTGCCAAGGGAGTAGTTTGGGATTAGATGTCTTGCTCAAGGACACAGGGACATGTGTGTATGGTGGGGAATCAAACCTGCCGGCCACAATAAGGCTGCCCCACCCCTATGATGTCATTACTGTCCTATAGCCTGGAGATTCCAAGGTGCGTAAAGTTGGACAAACATGTGGGAAGATCTTGTTTGGATCAGTAGCATAATCAAGACTGGATAAACTGACAGGTCATATCTCTCAGCTGAAACTACCCAACACACCACAAAGCAGATGCAATATAGACGTGACTATTTAGCAGAGGTAAGCAAAAGCCTGAAGGGCATTTCAAAAGGTCGAGTACATTAGGTCCTGATCGCTGTGTGGTACAGATTTCAACAGATTAATGACAGCAGAGTCTAATATTATTCRACTCCTATCAATTGAACTGCAGAAATGTTTGTCCATCTTTTGCCACAATAATGTTTTATTTAATATTATTATTTACAGCCGGTCCTCTGCACTGAAAAACAGTTTGGAAAACCAATCATAAAATTTAAAGGCTGTTGTGTCTTTTTTTAAGCAAAATAACTAGCAACTGCAGGCA
Organism: Austrofundulus limnaeus; assembly: GCF_001266775.1. Lineage (NCBI taxonomy): Eukaryota > Metazoa > Chordata > Actinopteri > Cyprinodontiformes > Rivulidae > Austrofundulus > Austrofundulus limnaeus. The sequence goes on along the minus strand of NW_013952927.1, from coordinate 90,407 downwards.
CATTAAAGGCTAAAATATGTTCTCAGTCTGTAAAAAAAAATCAGTGAGACATAAATTCAGGCAAATTTTGATCCATTCATTCGCTCGCAGCGGAGTGAGAAGAATGCAATCAGCTGTATTTGTTCAGTAAGAGCTCATGACATTGACATGAAACCTTCAGATTCGAAAGCAGAGAGAGAGGGATGGAGAGAGAGAGAGAGAGAGAGAGAGATAAAAAGAAATACTCACACCGCCTGACTTATAAATAGGCTCATGTTTATGCTCCCTGGCTGCACTCGGTTCATGTTACTGCCTACTCAGCTCTGACCGAGGTCGGCTGAACAGTGAAAAATGAACAGTTCTGATCCCTGCATGTATGAAGCACATATGGGCACAAAGCTCCTGATGACTGATGTTTAGTATTTTATTTTCCCCAGCTCTCATATCCAATGTCTATCACTGAAAGGCAGGGGGGGGGGRAACAAGTCAAGATGCAAATTGTTCACGTGGGAAGGGACGTATTTGGCAGACAAATTCAAATATGAATACAAATTTGCGGCAGCAGCAACAAAAGGTTAGACAGGCGTGACACGCTGTGGTTGTTGTGAGCCAGGAGCGATCACAGTGTGAGTCAACACCCCCCCACCCCTCTAAAAGCATCACGCTGACTTCCGCCCAGTTACTCAACCAGCCTGGTTCCACTTGATCTTCCAGGATTAGGAGGCTGTGTGGGATCTAGAGAGAGACAGACAGGGTTTATGTACACCATCACTCACACCGGCTGATCCTCAGCCGACTGTTACACCTTTTGTTTCTGGAGACAAGGGATTAGACTCATCACAGGAAACGTTCCCCGCGGCAAATAACGGGCACAATCAGGGATTTCTTAAATTCACACCTGGAGGAGTTGACGCCATTAGCAAGTCGCTGAGATGCCAGTTTTCAGGGAAGCTGTCTGTGTGTGTGTGTGTGTGTGTGTGTGTGTGTGTGTGTGTGTGTGTGTGTGTGTGTG
>NW_013952927.1:81805-89261 GCF_001266775.1 Austrofundulus limnaeus | reverse complement strand
GTGTGTGTGTGTGTGTGTGTGTGTGTGTGTGTGTGTGTGTGTGTGTGTGTGTGTGTGTGTGTGTGTGTTTTATGTGTGTGGTACTCCCCTGAGGAAATGACAAAATACTCAAGTTAAATAAATAAAATAATAAGACAACCAGACATTAAGGTGAAAACTGTGTAAAAATCATGTGACTGCWTTACAGTAATTATAGTATTAGATCAGGTGGAGAACACAGCAGGATCAGTGACTGAAGGTAGCCCACCCTCAAGCCTGACAGAAGAGGTGATTTGGTGCAAACTGAGCCACACTGCCATCATAACCACACCTGTGACAAACTGGCTTACTGGTGGATCGGCATCAGTGATATCTGAGCTGATGAGCTTGAGGAACCTACTGTAGCTGGACGTAGACACAGTTACCATGTGTGGATGGGCAATGTCTTATAATATAATGTCTTTAGAGTAACACTGTTCCAGGGGACTTTCTAAAGAGAGGTAAGGCATGAGAACACAGGATGTCACTAGTGATGTACATTCCCTAATTAAGCCCCACTATTACTACCCTATGGTTCTCCACACCATATATCAGGAATAATGCAGCCTTTTTTCTTTTCTGGTGTTTTTGGCAGCCAAAGCATGAAACTGTGAACTGTGTCCAGCTGCTGCACACTATGGAGACAGTGTGGGATGACATGAGGTGTTACAAAGAGTCCAGTAGTGGCATCACACACATCATTATCTGCCACAAATGATCAGACAAGTCACATGAATTATTTAAAGTAGTAATATAACAAAAATAACGATGTTGCTAGAGCTAATTTTGAGACATCATCATCATCATCATCATCATCATCATCATCATCATCATCGTTTATTTCTAAAGCACAATAAAAAACAAATACTGTGCAGGAACATAAAATACAAACAAGCAAAGTACATGGTTAACAGAATAAACAATAAAATCAAACAAAAGAGGGAAAGGCTGGCCTAATGATTATGTTCTTCAGACTCAAATGCCTGTTTAAAAAGATGAGGTTTTAGAGACTCAGAGACCCCGCAGACCTCACAGACAGGAGAGTGTTCCAGGGCCTGGGACCTGCAACTGAAAAGATTCTGTCTCCCCTGGTCACAAGCTGAGACCTGGGAACAACTGAAAGCTTTTGATTTATACATCTTAGAGATCTACTCAGAATGTGAGGTTGTAAAAACTCAAGAAGGTGTCAAACCATTTAGACATTTAAAAACCAAAAACCAAATCTTAAAAACTATTCTAAAAGAAACAGGAGGCCAGTGAAGAGAATACAAGATCGGAGTGATGTGTTCATGTCTTGTCCCTGTTGAGAAACGGGCAGCTGAATTCTGAACCAGCTGTAGACGACGAACAAAAGACTGATCCATCCCACAGTAAAGGGAGTTGCAGTAGTCCGGTTTAGAAGTGATAAAAGCAGGAATCTCTCTCAAGGGCATTATGAGGAATATAATCCTTGATTTTACTTATAAGTCTCAGATGATAAAAGCTACTGGACAATTGCACTGATCTGTTCATTAAATATAAAACCAGAGTCCAAAATCACCTCAAGATTCCTAACAGACACACGACCAGACAAAAAAAGAGTCCAATGGTCCAACAGCACTACTGCGCCCTGTCAGTTTGTCAAAGAACTAAAATGACCTCTGTCGTTTTACCATTAAGATAAAGAAAGTTCAGATCCATCCATGCTCTCACATCTTTCAAGCATTCAAGTTGCCTGTTTACAGACAGGGATCCACTGAATTTTAAAGGGGCAATATCATGTAAAATCAACTTTTTTGAGTTTTATATCATGTTATAACGTTAGACTCTCATAAAAACATGCCCAAAGCCTTGCTCTGACTCATTCATGCATGTTTGAGAAATCCTGCAGTGTTTTTAGGCAGCCATGCTGAGGAGCAAAACGACAGGTGGGGACCAGAAACGCCTTTTGGTACCAGAAACGCCCCTGGGATGTGTCTTTAAGCCGAACTTCCTCATGGCGGGGCCCCCCCCCCCCCCACACACACACACACACACGCACTGAAATTGGTGAGACAGAGGCGGAAGGTGGTTCTTAAAAAGACAGAGGCAAATTTCAAGGCATTTAGAAGAGGAAGTGATGAGAAGATAAGTTTATTTTCTATTTAAACATAAAAACAACATTTTAATAACAGCTTAAGGTGACATAGATATTTTATTATAGTATAGTATTTAAACGTATGCCTGAGAAACATAATATTGCCCCTTAATGGAAGATTGACCTGAATGTCATCCGCATAGAAATGGTAAGACATGAAAAATGGATCCCAGWGGAAGCAAATATGATGAAAATAAAATGGGCCCTAATATGGACCCTTGAGGTGCCCCATAATGAAGGTGAGCAACAGAGGAGAAAAGTTAACCCAAACCATGTCCTAACCCAAAAGTTAACCCCCAGCTGGACCAAGAAGCTTCTGTTAGACAAGTAGGACCTAAACCATTTTACTGAAAACTGTGCCTTTAATACCAACAGAAGTCTCCAGCCTTGATATTAAAATGGTGTGATCTACTGTATCAAATGCAGCGGTAAGATCAAGAAGAGTTAAAACTGTAGAATCACCAGAATCAGCACTTAAAAGTAAATCATTGCAAACAGAGAAGTGCAGTTTCAGTGCTGTGACAAGACTTAAAACCAGACTAAACTTATCATAAATATCATTAAGATGTAGGTGCTCATGTAGCTGAATGAAAACTACCTTCTCTAAAAGTTTTGAAAGGACAATTTAGAAATTAGCCTAAAGTTTGAAAGAACTGTAGGATCCAAGCTGCTCTTCTTAAGAAGCAGTTGGACCACAAGCTTGTTAAAAACATCTTTCCACATCTGACTTTAGGAAAAACAGGAAAGTTCAGTTGAACCACTGGCTACAGGGTCAAGGTCTTTGACAGACTTGGAAAGCAGGTGGTATTGTTGAAAAGGTTTTAACAGTTTGTGGCATCTAGAATGTGTGTATTTATCACTCGAGCCCCCGCTTCAGCAGCATTTAATGAGTTTGTTCACACACTGGTGTCGAGTGGATATTGTCACGTTTTTATAATAGCCATCATTATTTCATGATGTTCTGTGATGCTTGGTGCACAAATTGGGAATCATTCTTGACATGGTTTGTTTTAAATGACTACATTTGTGGATCGCCCTCATGCTGGCTCCCAAGCCAGGCCACGGCGACATCTGATACAATCATCTGGACTCGTGCAAAAAAACAACATGAAACATTTATCAAACTACATCAAGTTTTGGTAACACCTGCCCTTTAGTCACTGTCACACTCTTGAACTTGCTTCAGCTTCTTACAAATCAAATCATTTACAAACTCATCCCTGGTCTGCTTGTGTACCATCTAATGACCAAATGAGATGAGTCAATTTGAAGGCTTAACCTTTTTTATCAGTGAATGTGTCACACTAATCACAGAAGGCGAGAGACATGACTGAACTATATTTTCTACAAAGAAAAAGCTTTCCTGTTATTAAGAGAGTCTTCAAACGTGTTTCAAATGCATCTCCAGCTGATCCAGGGTCTGAGCAGAGATGGAACGGACAGGTGCGATTATAACAGCAGGACGCCGTACGGTCCTGAGCAGGTCACCCTGGCAGACACGGTTTGATGCCCTGCAGGCTGTCTGCGAGGTGTTGAAGCACACCACACGGCAGCATGGCAACTGTCCCCCCAGCTAACGTCAAACACTTGTGCAGGAGATAAATATAATGGCCCAGACTAAGAGATAAACTTTACTCCTTAAGTGGCGCTGAAGCAGATTTCTCTCTCTTTAAGAATTGGATCTTTACTTGTGCACACATTAAGAGAACAAAAAATAAATAAAAATCATTCCCTCCAGGATTTCTGCCTCTATTTTTTTCTTACTAACATTGCAAGCAGATGGGATTTTGTTTGTGGTGCTCGTAAATAAAGCATTATTTAAAAAAAAAAACGTGGAATGAAACATCTCCTTCCAGAATCTGTACCTCAGCTTCAGTCGATGAGCCACAGAAGTCGGTGCCAGACACTGTCTGAAGTGGCGTTTCTCCTGCAGAAAGCAAAAATCAGTGGATCGTCCAAATAACTGCGACACTGATTTGGAAAGAGATGCTACTGCAGGACATATTTCACTTTCAAACCTAAGAAGAGGCAGCCTGCACCTATCTGCACGGATCTCATAGCACAATGAACATTTTCACTATTTTTATCCAACATTAAAGAAACACGAAAACTTGCTCTAAGAAATGATCTTTTCATGTTGCTTCAGTTATTTCAAAAATGAATTTTTAGCTAAGAGTATCTAGACATTACAGTCTGTATTTACTCCCTTCTTGAAACTCGATTTCCTAAGTGTTGTATTTTAATCCAGTAGAAATGTGAATTTAGTAGTTTTCTTTAGACTCACATAAGCGCTTGGTGACCTCCACATGAATCCTAAAGCTTAGAGAAAAGAACATGTACTGGGGAATGAAAACAAAAAGTTGGTAAGCAGAATAATGAAGCCAGACTGGGAATAATACGAAGCTGCATGTTGGCGTGGTGGAAGGTGTGAAAAGAAGCCGCCGCCAAGAGACACATTCTGTGACAAAATTCACAGCCGAGAAACGCACACATCGAGAGTGAGAAAGATGAAACACAAATGTTCAGAGATTTGAAACTGAAATAGGTTGTGAAATTGAGTGTGAAAAAGAAAAAAATTATATCAACAACAAAATGGTCCAAACGGACTTGCAGTTGCTTTCAGAGCTCTGATCAGAAATGAGGACAGACACTGTGGTTCTGAATGCTGATTTAAAATGTAATTTCACTGTTGTTTTTCCAAACGGTGCAGTSATGCTCTCTGTTAGCAAAATATATTATGAACCATTGGACAAAAATTTTAATGAAACTCTTGTTAGATGTGCACTTTGGAATTATCCTGAATTAATATGGCAGGCACAGCCTCGGCTCACACAAAAATAAATATAACACAGGCAGTTTTACAGACATTAAACTAAACTTTGATGTGGTAGTAGCTGAGAGTTGCCCTCAACACACTCTGAGCACTAACATACACAGGATCTTTGCTGTTAGTTTTTCCTTCAGGCTGGAGGCTGAAGAAGTTTGAAGAACATTAGAAACCTGATAGAAAGGTTTTTTTTTTTTTTTTTTTTTGCTTTTTGCTTGAATTAATTTCATTTCTTTTGGTGATTAATTCATCCAGCATTTGTGTTTGAAAAACCACCCATGAGTCTCGATGAATCCTTGTGGCTAGTTTTATTGTAAAAACGACCTTTCCTGTTTCAGCATGGCAGTGCTTTTATTAAATCCCCGCACGGAGCCTTGACCTCCACTCAACCCGGCACCTTCTCCTCATCCATCACTTGAGCTCCTGAATACCAGCCAGGTCCTAACTGTTAGAGGAGTCATACTCACATAATTGATTTTAGAATTAAACTAGAATTTCTTGAGGGAATCCATAATGACTTAATGTCTTATTTCATGACAGCGCTGTGGACTGAAATCAGCTGGTGTTGAGAAATTACTGTGTTATATTTTTAGTTATAATTTTGATCAAACCTTTATAATAACCTCATGCAAAACTGCAAGATTCGGGTTGATGCATAAAATGTATTTTTTGAATAGCTGAACTAACATCACGCCAACTTTTCAATATCTGAAAATTTAACTGAGTTTTACCCATTTTTCTTGTCGTCTTTTCCAAAAAGTACCCTCTGAGAGTGTCATTAATATACGTTAAGAGGCTTATGAAATATTTTGCTAACAGTCAAACCAGGGAGGCATGTTTGCTAGTGTTCTAGTACTCTAGACCAATAACAGAGACCACATTGTGATGGTCTTGTTTCAGACTCAACCGGTGTCTTGTCTCTGGTTTTTATTTCAAGACCAGTCAAGACCGCAACTGTGGAAATGTCACTGCCAGAATATTGTCCAATTTATTTGTTAACATCTTTGCTTTCATTACAGTGGCGGAGCTAGGATTTTTCAGTGTAAGGGGCCACCAAAGGGCCACAATACTCATAGAGGGGCCTTGGATTTGTTGAACATACTTGCACACAAATCCCCAGTTTTTTTAAGGTTTATACATTTAATCAGTCACACGTGTTCAAAAACTAAAGCTTCCACAGTAAATTCTCCTTATCAATTTAACATTATTTTTTACTGTACATAAACAAAATACTCTCAAACACACATGTGAGAAAATATCGCCATCGTTGTAAAAAAACATTTTTTCTGCAGGATTGTTCAAATTGAAAAAAAAAAACATCTGTAAGCTTGCTTAATGCTGGACTTTCCTGTTTGACTCACTGGCTCCGCTAGTGGTTGGATGTGGAACTGCAGCCACCATCATTGTTCTTGGGCAAAGGACAGATGAGTGAAAGGACAGAGGCACTTCAGGGGGTCAATCAGCTGTCAGATGGGGCCAATGTCCCTGTGGCCCTGCCCCTAGAACTGCCCCTGTTTCATTGGATGTAAAACATACTGATTCAAATCCAAATGTGACTCATTGTTAAGTCTGTATTTTTGTTACCGCTGTCCCATTCGGGATTTTTTTTTCAGACCCGTGTACATTTGATTTTTATTCCTCGTTTACATAGTATGTTCTGCACCTCAACAACACCATGCCAAAATTTGTTTTTAGCCATTAAATTCATTTTGTTGTGTGCTTAGGGTCCATGAGTGCAGAGAAGTTAAATTTAGTCTCTTTATATTTTTTGCTTCTGGTGCTACATAGATATCTTTATATACTTTTTGGGTCGTATTTTTCCACCCGTTCAGTTTTCTCTATTTTCTATGACATTTCTTGAACTATCACGTAACAGTATTTGTGACGGAATCTCTAAATAAGGTCTGGGCTCACCAGCTACAATTTTATCATCTTCATTCTCCTCTGGCTCTGGGTCAGACTCTGGCTCCAACATGTAAGTCTGGATGGACAAGTCTTCCATTGCTGACATCTTTTAATTAACTTGTAAATAATAAAAAAAAGTCTTTGCCGCTAGTTGCAAAGCCCTCTTTCAAACTACTATGGACCACGCTGGGAGCTGAAGGGGGGTGGGGTGTGATGCGCCTCGTTTGGACTGAAAGAGACAGCCTCAAAACGAGTTGATCTGAGGCACACCTCAGAAAAGGGGTGAAAAGAGGCTTATAGAGTTACAATAAGGTGGAATTCAGACCAAAGCATTTAGTTCCACTTTATATAGACTCCAAGTGAATGACTTAAATGTGAAGAAGATTTAAAAGCATATGTCTCCTTTAAGTCAAATGAGTAAAAACAACTTTAAACAGAGGAGGAGGTCTCAGATTTCAGCTCTTTAAAACTAACAGTGCAGTACTGAGCCTGAGCCCCAGTTTCCCTCTATTTCACACCTACACGCATGTAGGTAAAACACCTGAGTGAAGTTGGCCCCCCCACCTTCTTCAAATCAGACAAAATTGGTG
>NW_013952927.1:79328-81085 GCF_001266775.1 Austrofundulus limnaeus | reverse complement strand
GTCCTAACATTAATCAGCTATAGAGGCATGTCTAATGATTCATTTCTGAAAGTTTCATTAAAATCCATTTAGTTATTCATGTGATATTTTGGCAAAAGACAAGACAATTACAAACACAAAGAAGCAGAACATTATTTTTCTTCCTTTGCCTTTTAGTGGCAATCGTTAACTAATTAAATGTTTGTTATAGTGCACTTTCTAGATATGCAGTTACATTACACTTTAAAATCTTAGCATCACATCCATTACATTCTGAATCACCAGATTTTGACTTGCCTGCCCACCACATCTTTATTATTCACCCTTTTCACCCACAGACAAACATGTCTGTGTCTGAGTGTGAAGGCAGTGATAGKATGTGTTGTTTAATCCACATGCGGTGCTTTTCCAGTTCTTTATTTTCTGCTAAAACTGCTGTCAACTTGTTAAATCCAGTCTGAGGCAACAGGGAGCTCCTATCTCTGCTCAGGCAAGAATTAACACCGTTCACGCTTCGCTCCTGAGCGCTGGAGAAGCATGAACCTGTATTAGAATAAGCAGCTCTGGTGGCTTTAGAGCTCAGGCAACGTTGTAGCTTTTACTATGTTTTTCACCTGCAGGGCCTCAAAATGGGCGAGGCAGCCAGTGATATCATCTGGACAAACACCATGAAGCATGTTAGCAAGTTATTTATGGAACTCGGTGATTGTTTTTTTTATTATTATTATTTTAAGAGATGGAGGATCGCATGTCAGATCTGAGCTCAAGTGATCATACTGCTGAGCACACACACTAATATCTTCTTTCACGTCTTTTCTGTCCTTCACTCGCTCTCGACTCCATTTCTTCCTCTCCTCAAAGCCCACCGCTCCAACCTTCCCTCCTTCAAATCCCTGCCATCCCACCCCCTGCCCCCCGGCTTCATCTTCCCCTGCCTGATTTAGACCTCTTGCCTGAGAGGAACATCAGAGCACAATGGGTTAGTGCTGGCTGAGCTTAAGTGGAGGGAGAAAACCGGAAAATTCTCTTTCATGAATAGACGCAAACAATCAGCAGCATGAGGGTCTAACTGAAAAGAGGAGGATGAGATGGGATGGGGGTGGGGGTGGGTGGGGGCTGTGGGTGAAGGTCAGTGAGGAGGGGGCAAGAGGAGTGACCAAAAATATATTTTCCTGACATTCATGACACAAAACGATAATCTTGTGCTTGTGTGTGCTGAAGGTTTTTAGAAGAAAAGTCTTCTGTTTTCAAATAGAAACACTCAGTTTTAAGATTCACATCCAGCTTTGGAGGATTTTCTGGCTCCCAGCGACCCCGATACCCTGCTTCAGTTTTTATAATAAGTGCAGGCATTTAATCCACATGAGGTCCACATTTAGTTTATGCTTAAATATGGACATGTCTTCAGGAAAATAACAGTGAATCAGCAAAAACACTGGTCAAATTCTGCACTGATGCCGGTTGAATCTTATATCCTGTTTCCTTTGAGGAATTCATACCACCCACAAGGAATGTAACATTGATCCACACTGATTTATCGATTAAACGATTCATGATTTCATTACATCAAGGCTAAACTAAAACATTGTTCCATGTCGTCAACATGCCCAGTGTTGATCGGTATCATATGTCCATAAGTTGCAGAGTTCTTGCTGTGTTGCTGTTATTGTGGCCATCTTGAAATGGAGAGTTGTACATCCAATGAACTCTTAAAGGGCCAATATTATGTGTTTCTCAGGCATACATTTAAATACTATACCATAATAAAGTATCTATGT
>NW_013952927.1:77094-78589 GCF_001266775.1 Austrofundulus limnaeus | reverse complement strand
GCTGCAGGATTTCTCAAACATGCATGAATGAGTCAAAGCAAGGCTTTGGGCATGTTTTTTATGAGAGTATAACATTATAACATGACATAAAATTCAAAAAAGTTGATTTTACATGATATTGCCCCTTTAAAGAAGCCCAAGTTGTTCACCTGATTTGGCCCCTGCATTCGCCATCTGATGCTGTAAACCAAGTCTATGTTGATGTAGTTGTGTGATTAAAAAAATTGTGTCATTTTGTCCGTGGAGCAGCTTCGCCTGCCACTTCTCAACACAAGGCTCAGGTCGAACCAAACAGCACAGATAGTTTTGAGGAGCAGTTGTCAGAAAGTACGTCCATCTACTGTATATGACGCTTCCAAACATTTTAAAAAGTTATCAAATGGCCAAAAACTCTCAGACATTGCGTGTGGTGCTCTATTCGTGACAAATTGGAGTGGAGTCTCCACGCAGGAAGAAACGCCCACATGTACTGCAGAGAGGGGTTTTCTGAGTGCTCTGCACCGCGTGTGTCTCCTGAACTATGAGAACTGTGTGAAAACGAGGGCCTGGCAACCATGTGACCAGGAGTTGACTGGCTTCAGATCAGCCATGTTGGGCCCATGAGCCAAGCATTACAGCAAGAATGAACAAAGAAAGGCCCACTTGTTCCTCAGCACTGAACTGGTTAACAATGTTTTGATCTGAACTGGATATTTGGTTGACATAGAAATGTGGGTGTGGGCCTTTATTCTGTCGTTCTTATGTAAGTGTCTGCAGCCCATAACTTTTACCTGTGATGTGTGATTAGCTACCTCCCCTCCAGCGTCACATCAGACACAGATTCACCAGCTCCTTCTAGTTAAACAATTTATCTTCAAAACCAGCCACAGTGTCCTATATTATCATTTACTGTCCTATATTTTTGACCTGATAACATATATGTACGATATTTACATGATAGATGTCATCTGATTTTCAATATTTGTACATTTTTTCTTGTAGATGAGACAACCATAAGACCACTCAATTTGCTAACGAATTCAACATGCCTCTAAAACAAATACAGTACACACAACAACAACAACAACCAAAATAATTCAATCATACAACGGGCACGTCTCGTTTTAAGCCTGAGAATGTCTGCGTCTGCTCTGACCTATAAAGGATGAGCCGCAGACTGCCGCAGGCGGGGACTAGAATAAAAGCCAGTTCATCCAACGCTGTGTCTCTACGGGTCCATGACTGCATTACCGCTCGTAAAGAGGAAAATATGGAAAGCTGATTACTGCAGACAACCATTACAGGTCTGGTTAACTTGAAGCACTCTGCCTTCCAAAATTATTCCTCCTCCTTTGAATTCATGCTGTGGACCAAAACAACACAGTTCAAACAGATGAGGTGAAATTATTTAAAGGTTTAAAGAAACAGTTTTTAAAGTGTTTGTGTCTTCAACTCTTACAAAATGGAACAAGGAGGAGCACAAGGAGCAAAATAGCTCAGAGTTTATATATATATA
>NW_013952927.1:64308-72349 GCF_001266775.1 Austrofundulus limnaeus | reverse complement strand
ATAATAAACTGAACTCCCTCTTGTTGGAGTTAAAATATGTCAAAGTTTTGTCCTGAGCTACGGAAAATCTTTCTCTCTTCGATTTTTTGTCTAGTTTTAAAGTGGTAGATGTTCTGTTTGATATGATGAAATCTGTATAAAGATGAGTTTCCCTTTCATCCCGAGTCCTTTCTGAATCTTTTACCGAGGCGTTTTCAGTGCTCCGCCCCTCAGAGATGAGACGAGCAGCTGCAGCTGTGCTCACAACCGGCAGCTGGATGCTGTCAGAAAAAGGGGGCCTATTGAGCAATCCGTGAAGTGTCACTTTATCTCTTCCTTCCACGTCTTTCTAAACTGACAGAGCTGAGGAACTGAAGGAAACAACACAGCAGCTGTTCAAATCAACCAGGCAGAACCCATCAAATGCAAAGAAAAATATCATCCAGAAAAAGATAAATAAATAAAAGGTGTAGCATCCATTTCTGAGGCTTATGCTACGTTTTTTTTCCGTCAGCATCTGTTCACTTTTTTTGACTAATTAATGGGTGTTCATACCTCAGCACAAAGCAATTATCAGAACGCTCATCATCAGTCTCGAATGTAAAGCACAGTGTGTGTTCTGCATTTTCTCCTGGTTTGCGTCACGACATTCTGTGTTCATCTCATCGCCTTGTTGTGACTCTGAGCTCCGCCTGAAGCCTGGAGCTCCATCTGCTTTATTTGAATTCCTCACACACAAACACACACCGACCTACTCAAAGCAAAACACTCACAGATGCACGAGTCTCAAAAAAAAAAAACTCTCCTGGTATCCAGAGACACAAGGTAAAAAGGTGGGGCTGATGAGGCTCGGATTATACTCGACATGATAACTACATGCACCGTTTTTGTCCTCATCGTGCTCCTCCCTACCTTCCCCCTTCCAATGCAATGAAAAATGATGACAGAAGTCATGACCCCAAGTCTGCAGCACCCTCCTCTGCCCTCCTTCTGGAGAAAACACACACACACACACACACACACACACACACACACACACACACACACACACACACACACACACACACACACACAGACGTAGGCTTTGCCGTCACTGAAAAGATGACGTTTCCCAGAGCAGAGTCTTATGCTGTTGAGTCAGAGCAGAACTCAGCTTGTTTCTGTTTAAAATAAATACTCTTCACACTCTGAGCCACCAACTTCCACAGTTTGACCTCAGAAAGCTGAGCTGCTGCGTTCTGGCTCAAACTTACGGTCTGCTCCACTTCAAACGAGCAAATCTATTAGAATACAATTCCAATGAAGTCAGGATGTTGTGTAAAACATAAATAAAAACAGAATACGATTATTTGGGCACTAAAACACCTCCATACCATCAGAGACGCTGGCTTTTGAACTTTGCCCTGATAACAGTCAGGGCGTTCCTTTTCCTCTTTGGCCCAGAGGAYACGACGTCCATGATTTTCCAAAGACAATTTGAAATGTGGCTTTCTGGAGAGTTCCTGAGTTTGTGCTAATATCTGTTACATAATGATGTCAGTTTTTAATGCAGTGTCGCCTGAGGGATCGAAGGTCACGGGCAGTCAGTGTTGGTTTTCAGCCTTGCTGTTTACTTGCAGAAATTTGTCCAGATTTTCTGAAACTTTTGACGAGAAAATCCCTACATTATTTGCAGTTGTACCTTGTCAAAAGTTATTTTTAAACTGTTGGGACTGTTTGCTCAGGCAGCTGTCCACAAAGCAGTGAACTTTGCCCCAACCCTGGATGTGAATGACCGAGCCTTTCGGGGATGCTCCCTTTACCCCCAATCATGACACCCACTTGTTTCCAATTAAGCTGTTCACCTGTGGAATGCTCCAAGCAGGTGTTTTTTGAGTCTTTTGTTGCCCATGTCTCAGCTTTTTTTTTYAAATGTGTTGCAGCATCAAATTCAAAACGAGTGAATGTGAAAAAAATTTTTATGTTTGAATAGTAAATATATTTTCTTTGTGGTGTATTCAATTAACTATGTAACCCATCGCATCGAAATGAGGATTAAGTCCAAAAGTGGAATGTAGAGAAATATGCAAATATAGGGTTTTGATTTAAATGTGGGCAAAAATTGCATTTTGTCGAAACATAATGAATTAATGCTTTATCAATGTATCATTTGAATAAATTTTTTGAAGCATTTTTTAGCAGTAGCAACAAAAGCCCTAATTTTGAGGAAAAACGCCCTAAAATTTAGAATTTTTCCCTGTAAGCTAAGCAAAGTTTTTGTTTCTTTCCAACTAGAAAATCTTAATTTAAAAATGCTATTTGAGGTTTCCTCTTTATATTGACATCAACAACGATTCAATAAATTTACATAAAATTAGGATTCAGACCAAACAGTAATGTTTTATCATAACCAACAAGACAAATTAAGTCATATCTCTGCATAAGTTCAGGATATCAGAATGATTCAGGTATCAWTAAGTAACTTTTAAAGCCAGGAATCTGAAAATGTAGTCAGGTCATTTTGACCAAATTTGACTTAATCCTCATTTCGATATGATGGGTCACATATAGATTCAGAAGGATTTACAAATCACTGTATTCTGTTTTTATTTATGTTTTACACATCAAACCAACTTCACTGGATTTGGGGTTGTGCATTGTAAAAAAGACAAAGTGCTTTCCTCCTGATTTCCCTCCCATTTTTAATTAATTCATCTATTTTTTAACAGAGACAAGCAGCTTGCAACCTCTTTGGTTCCGTGTGCCACACTGACCCAGCTCCTATAAAATGTAGTCACTGAACATGTGCGGTTGCTTGTTTTTGCCTTGATGCGCAGCTTCTCAATCTGTTCATTCAGTCGAACCACGAGAGCCTGGAAGTTAACATGGTCCCAGTGAGCAGCCTGATCAGGACAGCTGAACCACAGCAAACATGAAGCATTGTGGAGCTGGGACCGGATCTAAGTGTGTAGGGGGGAGGTATACACATGGACCCATGTGTCACGTATCCATAAATAGATACGTGACATTTGTTTTCACTTGTGCAAATGGACGTTTTGTCTTTGGTGAGCAGGATCTCAACCCTTTCCTTTTTTTAATTTCTTTGCTGTCAGCAAAATGTCAACATCCTGACTTGTGCTGAAACTGAGGGCATCTTCTCCTCACGCACACACACACACACACACACGACTTCTCCGAGGGTCCCTGCTGACCTCATCTGATCTCAGTTCTCACACGCTGCTGCCTCTGAACTCCAGCCGTCCTCGGAGGCCTCGTGTCTGTAAACACCAAACGCGCACACAATCTTTAGGTTGTGTTGCTCCCCGTGTGAGGAGGCAGTGTGAGTCAGTGTTTGTTCGCGTGGAAGTGGGTGTGTGTGTGTGTTGGGGGGCAAGCCATCCTCATCCTGTCACTTCCTCTGTTCCTCTGTCTGCTCAGGCTGGAGGATGAGCGCTCAGACAAACAGCAGACTGGAGACACAGATTACAGGCCACCTGACAAATCCAGCAGCAGCCTCTGTCTTTCCTAAGAAATCGTTCCTTAGATGTGCCAAAACACCAGACTGACACCAGAATGTTTTTTTTACATGTGTGTTTGAGCTCAGTGGGTGTAAGATGGTGAAAAATTATCACCACTGTCTTGTATCTGAGCAGTTTAGAGGAGAAAATATCATTTAAATCATGAGTTTAGTTGTATCATACAGAGACTGATGGTTGTATGAATGTTGTGGTTTTACTGTATGCAGATGACACAACTCTAATGGCATCAGCAAAGATGGGTCTGCAGAAGAAAAATGATTGGAGTTTTGTAAAAAAAAAAAGGGGGGGGGCGACAGAAATAACAGGGCTGACTAAATCAACATAGGATGTATAAAAAGACTGCGTTATTTGAAATATGAAGACATTACATTTAATTTGAATTGTTTGCTATTAGTGGATATTTATATTTCACTTCATTTTATCTTGGAGATAAAAGACTGACTTTCACTTGTGTGATATATTTGTGTTGGGGATAAATAACATGAAACATCTGAATATTAAAACCAGTGGTGGGCATGGTTTTCTAATCAGCTAGCAGAGAAACTAATTTTATTTTTAGCAGATTAGATTAGATTTTTTTTTACAAACTTGGAAAACAAGTGGATCACTTGGATGTGATGGATCACTTAGATTCCTCTAAAATAGGTTTTACATGTTGTACAGTCTGAAAATGTGGAAGACATCTCATTCTAACACTTAAGTGATAATTAGAAAAGCAAAATGGAGGAAATTTCTCTATAAAGAGTTTTTTTTTCTATTTGTGTGGCCCTTAGAGAGCCTGTGTACTCAGTTATTACTAGGTGATAATTTGTTTAATTACATTTTGCTGAAACAATGCGAATCTCAGGAAGGCTTCTCAAAGCCCAGACTTGTAAAACAGAGTTAAAACAAATCACACAACTTTATTATTTCAATTGATGAAATATATCAGGAAATAGATTTATCTCTTATCAAGTGGACATTAAGAGCCCCTGAATGACACTGGAGGTAAATCAGAACTCTGAGGAAACACTCATTTTTATGTTATTTGTGAAATATAACGGTCACTTTTAACATTTTTTATTTCATGTATCACATAAATTAGTCCAACTCTAGTTTAATAAACAGCTTCTCTGTCTTTCCACATCATTCTCCCCACCCAGTGAGAGTTTTTTTTTTTGGTCTTATGACTCATTTTTTTGTTCAGTGCTTGAAATGAGAGCAGGTGCACATGTAGTGGCAACACTTTAAAGCCTTTTCTAACATGAACAGGGACAAATCAGCACAAAACTGTACATATTACTGAGTCTGTTTACCAGAAGGTCCAATGTGCAACCAAACGAGACACTTTTTTTTTCTTTTAATCATGCTTTCAATATTTCAGGTGTCCTTCAAAAACCCATCTACATGTTTAAGCCTCTGCTTATTTTACATGAACAGGAGCAATGAAAAAACCTCCTTAAACATTCATGGTGGTCTACAGGTTGCTGCACTATGAACTTAAATTTTGCAAAAATGGTTTAAGTAAGTATTTGAAACTGGCAAAGTCCCTCCAGGAAAAATAAAAAAGCCAATACATGCAGTCTCATCGTTTCTCAGCTTTATCAGCTCCATGTTTCTACAGCTCATTACACAGTCATAAACAAGATTAAAAAGGTGCAATGTAAGTGTGAAACACTCACCAAGAACAAATCAGTGTCTCTGAACAAAAATAGGCATATCAGTCACTAATTTAAAATTAGAGACAAGCTTTAAAATCTCAAAATTATCCCTGCAAACACTGCATACACAAATCCATCAAATGTAGATTAAACATTTTATGCTTGGAGGACCGCCATCAATCTGTGTCATTTATAAATATCTGAAGTTTGAATACAAACTTAGGAGAAAAAGTAAGAAAATWAGTGTTTGGTAGAWTATATTTTCRTTGTAAMRATGCTTCTTGGCAATACRTCTTATAATGGGCAATAGATTGGCAGCACCTGGTGGGGGCAGAAGCTCAAAACAAGAGTCAATAACAACAGCAGAATAAGCTGTTTGGCAAAAAAAAGATTTGGCACATTTTTTTTCTGGTGCACAATCCACACACTCAGCTCTACTGCTCTTCCCACAAATGCATGTTCCTTACAAATGTGGCACCATTTAAAAGGGAAATTAACAGGCATTCCAACAATGTAAGATCTATTGTCAAGAAGCATTRTTACAACAATAATCTACCAAACACAAATTACCTTACTGTTTGTGCCAAGTATATATTTCCAGCAGTTYCAGCCACACACAGCTTTACACATCAGAGCAATCAGGAGGTTTGTTGTCTTCACAAATGTCACTTTGACACATGGAAAGCCCAAATGCTAGATGACTTGTCTGCCTCTCATAAACATGATATTGGTGTGTGATAAAACTGAAAAACAGACATGGGCTGTGTGCTGTGAGTGATGTGAGTCAGTTACAGGTTGCTTTTGTGCCTGCAGCGTTGGAAGCCTCAGCACAACATTCAACACAAACATCAGGGTTATATAGAGCCAAACAAACACAGAGTGCTAAAAATTTCCTCAACTCTTCACTACTAAAGAAAATATTCAACCAAAAACATACACATATATTGGAAGGAATGCACATCACCTGGCAACTTGCATGACAGAAAAAAATAGTTGCTGACAGTSCAGGTTCATTATAATTGTTGCCAAAGTTTAAAATGAAGATTTTGTGTGGGTATGTGTTGGGAATGATTCTTAACTATAATCACACCTAATTTTAGCCCAGTATCTATAAARTCAACTGACATTTTTGTGCTGCTTATTAGCTGYGGCAACCATCTTGAACAGGAYTGACTTAAAAAWTGAATCATTTGTTGGTCTGCATTCAACGATTACCCCCTGAAAGTTTTATCCAAATGTGTTCAATGGTTCATGAGATATTTTTCTAACAGACTGATAGACACAGGCAAYTACATGATCCCCCTCCTTTTATTGATTATAGGATTATGTAGATCCCAAACTGATATTGTTATGTGTGAATGTATTGTTTTCCTGTGTTTCTCTATTTTGCTGCAAAGACCTGCAAAAAGATGTCTGCTGCCCACGCAACAGATTACAGCAGCTGAAGGCAACATGTTGGAACTTTGACAAAAACCAATTAAATGGGTTTACTGTCAGGAAGCAGCAACAAGTGTGGATGTAGCAGCATCTTGGAGGGCCGTCCCATTTAATGGAGCAGAATCTGAAYGTTTGGACTTAAAATTAAAAGGTAAAAAGGACTGCTTGATTTTCAGTTTACTTTGTTTACGCAGCACCTCATGGTACTGTAGAAAGAAAGAAAACGAATCCACATCAGATCCAAACGTAGGAAATTTATTCCTGTTTTTTTTTTACATGCAATAAATTCACATTCTGTTCGTTCTAAAAAAAAAACAGGTTATAAAAGTTGTCCATCTATAGAAGCTGGTGACAGCTGAAAGGAGCAACTACCTTTTAACAGAATAAAAACCTCTAGCAGAACCAGAACCGGGATCAAGATGAGCAGCCATCWGCCTCAGCTAGCTGGAGACGGAGACAGAAATGTTACAGACAAACCCACAGAAAGACTGGTCCAGGTGTGGTTTCTATGGAAATAAAAACAAAGTAAAACACATGATAATGACAGAAATAACTACAAGTACAAGTATGAAGAGTAGAGTAAGTAAAGACAACAACAGAGTGAGGAAATGTGGTCAGTTTGTCTTCCAGAAAGGCCTCTGATTGGTCCATCCAAACTGGCGATATCTGCTCTCAGTGACATAGTTGCGTGATAAAAAGTGCGTCATTTTGTTCTCAGTCTCGTGTCGCCAGCCCCTTCTTGTCACAACGCCCGAGTCTTTCCAGAGCGGAGACCCCAGTGAGAAGAAACCYTTGCTGTGACGTGTACAGCAGTGCAGCTGGGCTATGAAAGCTGTGTGCAAAAACAAAGCTCCCAGCACCACGTGACCGCGCGTCAACAAGTCGACCGTCAATCAACAGCCAACGCTGGGCCGTTGAGCCTGTAGCAGCATAACTAAGGGAAATAACTGAACTGAGACACAAGGAGGAATGAGAGGGTGATTTGATGAAATGACCTTTAACTTATTTAACCAAGTTAAACAAACATCACTGAATCCTTGCTTCCTTAGCATCCGCCTACAAACACTCGCCCAGGACGGCACAGTGAACCATTACATAACATATGACGTGTCTGTAAATATCTCTCTCAGCCCCCCACCATAGAGAGCACCAGGTCAGCTCTGATGAAACCCATGGAAAACAGCTCTTATGCTCTACTGAATCAAGCCCTTGCCCCCAAGGCAAACTCATCATCTTCATCCTCGCTGGAGCGCAAACCTCCCCCTCCCCCACTTCATACCAGACCTTCGCTCGCCAAATTCAATTAAATCTGCCTCAATCAGAGCGTCTCCATGTGTGTCACAGCTCCAAGGTGAAGGTGAGGGCCGGTGATGGCTGAGAAGTCGAGGAAAGGAGCCGTCGAAGCACGAAAGCCTGAACAGTGTGTGTGTGTGTGTGTGTGTGTGTGTGTGTGTGTGTGTGTGTGTG
>NW_013952927.1:58485-64168 GCF_001266775.1 Austrofundulus limnaeus | reverse complement strand
GTGTGTGTGTGTGTGTGTGTGTGTGTGTGTGTGTGTGTGTGTGTGTGTTTAAATGACAGGCTGCCTGAAGATGTTAGCATAGCTGGGCATCACAGCTCTCAGACCATGGCTTCTGTGCCACGTGTCTCGAGACAGCTGCCAAGATTTTCAGGAGAGAGAGAGAGAGAGAGAGAGAGAGAGAGAGAGAGAGAGAGAGAGAGAGAGAATCAGTCATGGCCTGTCAGTCAAACACCTCACACCTGGCAGACACATCACAAGAAAACACAACTCGTGTAAAACACAACTCGTGTAAAACACAACTCGTGTAAAACACAACTCGTGTAAAACACCGCGGCAGAAGAAGCTGAATTCGCTGCAGCCACAGTCGCTCGTTCGCAAACACGACACGTTTCTTCACACGCAGAAGAACGTGAACGGTGAGAGCGTTTCTGATGAAACCGATCCAACTTTGATCTCCGACTCTGAAGCGGTCCTTCAGATGTGAGCCCCAGTGTGACTCCGCAGCGACTGAAACCTGCTGTCCTTTCGCGCAGCGGCGGCACAGAAGGAGGAATCTGACACGGCCGCAGCTGTCGCCTCCAGATGGTTCAGATGAACCGGGGTGGGACCACTGTGAGGCCTCTGTGTTCAGAAAYGCTGTGTGAAACGTGATTGACGGCGCTCCTTTCGCAGCCTGTCACAGCTCATTCTGTCTGAGATGATGGGATCTCTTGTGTCACTTTTTTTATTCTCTTCTAGCTCTTCCCCAGGTTTTACACGAGTTTCACCTTCCCGCCATTGTAGGATGGAGCCGAACTGACAAATTGGGATCTCCTCTGCAGTAAATGGGACGTTGCTCTAGTCTGTTGAAGTGAAAGGCGAAGCTCTGGGTTAACTGGTCCAACCTTCACCTGTGGTCGTGTGGACCATGACTGAAAGAACGAGATCCCAGGACAGCATCACTCTCCAGGATCCATTATATTGAAAAGAGCCATCGGATTATGGTGCGCCTCCCTTTGGAGGTTTTCCAGGTACAACCCTCTGGGAAAAGACCCTATTTGGGCCAGGAAAACCTTGGGATCACCCAAAAGCTGCGTCACTGAGAAGATGAATGTCTAGGTTTTCCTCCTGGAGCAAGGGCTCCTGCAACCCAACCAAGGCAATAAAAAAAAGACATAAAATTTAAAAAACACCATTTACTCTCTTTAAGGATCTAATTATTTTTTGAGAAATAAAGCTCAACACGGACTAAAKTTGGAACAAACAATAAACACAAGCTCAAAGCTTCAGAAAGTCATAATATGTCCAAATTATCTCACTCAGCTGGAAAAAGCAGAGATGTCTTTGGAACTAATGAAAGAAAAGTTTAGCTGAATCGATGAGTGGGCAGTAAAAAATGAAAAGGATTCAAAATTTAAGCACTCATCAAATCATATGGACTCTCAAGAGAGAAAGAGAAAAAAAAAACTTGTTCATCACTGGTTGGTCCAGCCAGAAAAAAAGAAGATATTTATTCCTATAAGCACCTCATAGTTGTTAATCCTCCACGAGAAGACAAGTTGGCAGTTCTGAGTATAAATGCCATGTAACATGCCAATGCAAGTGTTGATAARCATGCAGGAGCTCTGTGCTATGTTCCTTTTTTTAAACTTTACACAGCTGTTACATTGAATAATCCCATCTCTGCGATAACACGTTAAAATGAACATTCTTAATAGCCACGTGAGTCATACATGGCGAGGCCGCCCACGCCGATGTGTGGGGGCTGATGAGTAATCCAGCTTGGACTAAGGCGGGAGGCGAGCCTTTGAAGATGAATTTAAGTGCAGCGAGGGAATATCGAAGCACGAACTGAGCCAAACGCACGGCAAATACAGATGTAAAGCCAACAAAGGTCCAAGCTCTCCAGCTGAAAATTTGACAGGAAATGGATCAGATTTGGGGGGGTTTCTCATCCCACTGAACACCGTCAGCTGATAAGAACAGACAGGTCAAACTTATAACTGAAAGTTTTTTTATGTAGAGCAGGAAAAATCTGGAGCAGAGCGGCTGCAGGAACATGAAAGCGGTGATGTAAAAGTGTCCTCAGGCTGCAAAGAGCAGCAAAAGGTTGCATGAAGTTCTTACATAAGGTATATCAGAGGCCTGAAGTCATCACTTCAGTCTGCTGACCCAGAGGTCAAAATGACAGGAAGTCACAACAAAGCAAAGCTGCTGAACAAGAATCAACCACTTCACTTGTATAATTAGACCAAGAGAAAAGTACATAAAACCATGAACCTGAAACATTTCATCTGTTACAGTTAGAACAGTAAAGTATGTTGCCTGTCGTCGCCTTGCATGACAAAGTTTTCATTAAAAACCTTGTTGGTTAGAAGTGCTATCATATGACTTTACATTGTTGGAGAGAGCGGCCATATTATTCAGGGCGAGGACGGTACTGAAAKATATTTTTATTGATCGTGAAATAACTTTTTTATTTATTCTTAAAGGCCCTACACATATACGTTAATATTCTGATACTTTAATATTGAAATGTCTTTCTAAATATATGTAATTTAAATGTGATTTCATTGTGCAAACGATGACAATAAAGGCTTTCATCATCATCATGTGCGATCATCTTGTCTACATTATTGTTTTTAGAAGACTTCAGTAGTTAATCAACTGTRGATGTAATCATATATCAAATGATTTCTTGTTGAGAGTTCAGTTTACAGTCATTCAGGAGTTAATGAGATATTTTGCTGACAGTGTTGACTTGATTTTAATAATTAAAGTCAGTGTTTTAAACAAAGTCCTGTAATCTGCTAGCACTCAGAGTACCGACTCTCACTACTTCCAAAATAATTGTTAGCTCAACATCTATAAACCAGACTCTGTAATTTTTGTGTTTGCCAACATTTGCTGTGGTGGCCATCTTGAAACAAATTGACTCTGCAAGTTAATTAGTTGATGTGTAGAAAAATCTTGTTTGATAAATTGTAAGTCAGAATAAGTCAACAGAAAACCAGGTGATCTCTTAAAAAAGGTTTTTTTTTTCAAAATCTGACTCCATGAGGACCCAGTCAGCCAGCAGCAGGCCTGAGTGAAAAAGACCTTGGCCTTATCAGAACCAAAACAATAACACCCTCTCAGAAGAAGCATCTGTCCCAGGCTGACCTAAGAGAGTAGACTGCCTAAAGATTAACGAAAAATCAACCTTTTAATGTTTACATCTAACTTCCTGGTTGCACCCTGATTACGTTTTACGTCAAACATTAAAATGCAAAACCAAACTTTTTATATCACAGACAGAAGGAACACATTGATAAGACACACTGACGTTTTTCCTCTCTTTAAACTATATGGCTGAAAATACAAGACTGGATCTAACACTCAGAAGACTTCCTTCAGGTGTATTACAAAGTGATTTCAGTAAAGAACACAAAAACAACACACACGCTGACATGGCTTGCGACACATTTAAAAAATGGTTTTAAATGAGGACATAAACGCCTCCTCAGCAGGAATGTACCATATGATGCCCAGCACCCAGAGCACAGATGAGCCTAAGTCACTGAAGTGGCGATCCAGTCAACTGAAAGCACAAGGGGACAAATGAAAAGGGTCAAGYTTTTCACTGAGGCGAGTTTGTGTTAGACCTAACTAAACCACAGAGACATGTTAACGTAAGCTTTGTTCCTAATCCATGATCTTTCCTCGGCAGACATGGAGAACACTGGTGATTGCCAACAGCTTGCTTTGCAGCAGCTATGAGATTTTACATGTCTGCTCACATGTGAGTTGCCACGACGCATCAGTTTAATTAATGTGAATGTGCTCGGAGCAGCCTGGAGTCACTCCTGCCCACGGTGGAGAGGCTGTTACATCACCCTCGCACTGAGCAGGAACACACACACACACACACACACACACACACACACACACACACACACNACACACACACACACACACACGAGACGCTGATTCACAGGATTACCCACGGGCTCATGATTACACACATAAATACACACATATAGGCCTATAACACCTCCTCCACACACACACACACACACACACACACACACGAGGCCACTCAGGCTGCACACACAGTCGGTTGCAAAAGTTTTCACTTCCCTTACGTTTTTCTCCGTTTTGCTGCGTTACAAAATGGAATTTCAATTGAATTTTAGGGGAGTTCTTTCAGTTTACATAACCACAACAATGAAGAAACTATGTGGCGTTAAGTGTAACATAAAATGTTAAAATAATGTCACTAACATATTTTCATTTTTTGCCTCACTTTCTGAGTGTAAAATCCTAGCTCACTTGTCACTAATTCTTTATAAATTTTCAACTCACATTTTACACAACACATGTAAATGTATGAATCTAAATACAAAAGTTAAATCTTAAATGTTGTGGCTAAATGTTGAACGTTACATTTACGTAAGTATTTCGGAATGGATTGCAGCCTTTGCTGTTGATGCGCAGCACTTGTTATGACATCATCATCCCGAGACAAAAACAACCGCTAACACTGCTAACGCTTTCCTACAAGACATCAAACTTGCAATTATGGCTGGTGTCTGAGCTACATGTCAAACTGCAGGACCACAGGTACCATCCGTAATCAATAAACACATTTTGAATTTAAAAAAATGCCATCTTCACAGTGTTAGTAAAACTAATGGTTGCTTTTGTTGCAGAATGCTGCTAGTTTTGCAAACACTACTAGCTTTTCTAACTACTAGCTTCGCTAACGCTGCTCAARGTGATATTTAAAATCTAAATTCAATTGAAAAAAGTCCAGCAGTCTGAAGTGCAGCTTGGACATCGGCCACAACAGAAAAGTCCTGTAGGGAAGCGCTTGCTGTGTTAGCAGCATTAACAGCTGATATYGTCTCAGGATGATAAGAACCATAGATCAGTGTAAAATAAGAGCTACAAGTACAAAAACAGAAAACATGAAAGTACATTTCGTTTCACTGGAAGTCAATATCTCGTGTCACCAACACAATACCAAGTCTCTTCAGGTCCCATGGAGCTCGGTCCATCTGGGATTTTASTACATTCTTCATGACAGCTTCAGCTTCACCAGGATTATCTGAAATCTCATGGACATTTCTATTCTTGCCCTACTTTTCACATGTTAATMGGTGAACAACCCTCTCTTGGCAGGTTTGCTGTGGTGAACTAATCTTTCCATTTCTCAATAATGCCTTTAATGCAGGAGTCTGCAACCTGCGGCTCTGGGGCCACATGTGGCTCTTGGGTCCCTCTGCAGTGGCTCTTTGAAAATGTGACCAAAAATAACAGAATAAAATTTCTTTTGGCGTTTTTAYCCACAACAGAAATAAATTTGTATGCAAATATGTGATCAACTAATCCAAAAAGTAAAACAAGTTAGCTCACGTTAGCCTGTTGTTTACTTAAATATTTCAATTTATTTCTATGATCTTTTTCTCAAATCCATAATAATAATAATTAGAGAAAAATATGCCTGAATAATTCAGTTGTACTATTTTTTTATGAAATTTGGTATACTCAGTATTTTTCTTGTTTACATGTACAGCAGGTAAAATAAGTATTGAACACGTCAACATTTTTCTCAGTAAATATATTACTAGAGGTGCTAATGACATGAAATTTTCACCAGATGTTGGTAAAAAGTCCAGAAAAGAAGTTATTTGTAATAATGTGGAATGGCACAGGGAAAAAG
>NW_013952927.1:44809-56942 GCF_001266775.1 Austrofundulus limnaeus | reverse complement strand
TTTATGGTTTGATTTCTTTGTATGTATGGATCACTTGGGTTGTTACCGACATCTGGTGAAAATTTCACGTCATTAGCACCTCTAGTAATTTATTTACTGAGAAAAATGTTGACGTGTTCAATACTTATTTTGCCCACTGTGTATGGTCTTTTAATTTGTCCTGATCTGTATAATAATAAATAATATAATAAGTTTTTTTGTTTTATAATGTCACGTCCACTGACTGTAAAGGTTTCCGAAAAGACCTTGAAAAGGCCCACGGACCGCCAGTTGATAATCACAGTTGTACTTTCTTTTGCGGCTCCGGACACGTTTTATTGGTGAGACAAGGAGCAGAAATGGCTCTTTTGATCGTAAAGGTTGCAGACCCCTGCTTTAATGGAACTTCATCAGATGTGGTGGAAATCCTGCGAAACTGAGAGGCATTTCACTGGTGTTGATTCTGAGGAGCCATCAGAACAGTGGTAACATCATCACACAAGTCAGCTGTCTGCAGGCAGAGCTTACTGAATCAAATATGTTGCTTCTGAAGGTAAATAAAATGTGCATGCACCAATTAGAGTGTTCTGTAAAGCAAGATTATTTTTATGAATTCATTGTAGAGTATGTACTTTAAATCATATTTAAAATCTATTTGAATTCCAGATTGTAAGGAAACAAACCGGGGGAAAATATACCCAAAAGTGAATAGTTTTGCAATCCATCATGAGGTTCCAGGYTCTTCTCTACATTCCTGGAGGGAGTGTGTTTAGAAGCTGCAGCTGAGCCACACAGACTGCAGGCTGCATTCATTAGCTCCCGTGTTTTCACGGGAGCTAATGCTTTCAGCCCTCATCTCCGTCTCTCTGTCCTCTGCAACCCCGCCTCCGTCAGGCTGCAGGAGTGCAGCTCAGACGGTGTGTGAGGTCACCCCACTTTGGTGTTCAAGGGCCTCACTGACTTCTAAAAAGTGTTGCTTACAATCAGAGAGGTAAACCGTCCAATGTTCCACTCAGATTCTCTTCATGTTGGTTCTCATGTTCTCTGTGCAGCCCGCTCTGACCTCACTGAGGTACTATATGTTCACACAGTTCTTCGAGCGCACGGCTTTATTTGTCTCTTAGGGCATTCGTGAACCTTAACATTAGTCTCGGTTGGCTGCAGCTCCTCGTGTGTCACAACAGTTTATAGTCTGTCCTGCGTGGATGCTCTCCGAGCCGCCTAAACAAATCCTGGATGATTTGTGAGAGAGAGGGAGACACGATGTTCATTTTCTTCTCAAAAACTTCAGACATCCTTCCTTCAACACCATGTCAGTCTGACAGATTTTTTATTTTTAGGAGGCAACTTAAAAGTTCATTTCTTTTGCAAACCCTCGTGTGGTCCTAATATTCCTAAAAGGGCCCATGGTCCTTGAATGACAACAAATGTCAGGCTTCAACTCTGACTCACGCTGCGAGGATTCATCAAACCTCACATCATCTGCCAGGCACCCGGCTGTCAGGAGGGGAAAGAGTCCTTCAAGCTGAACCAACAAACTTTTTGCACACGAGAGCACCTCCTGTGGTGATTGAAACTCTTGGCTGATTGGTTCCCTCATCTGATTATCCTCACCTGCGTTGATGAACTGACAGGCTTTATAAGGCGTCGGCTCCAGAAGATCAACGCTGATGCATCTAACCAATTTGGTAGTTGTTCAAGCCGCTTCATGCTTATGCAAAATATCTTGTTTATACTTACCTTGTGTATCTTATGTCCCAGGACAAAACTCACGTTGCCAAGTCGCCTGGATCCTCGAGCAGCCTCTCTATAAACTCATCCATCCACAGGAACAACCAGGAAATCATCAGGAACCCAATCAGCCACTCTGCCTGAAGAAACTAACCACTTGGAACCCCTCCTCTGATCCAYGCTCCATACCACCAGGAAAACCTGTAAGAGAAAGACATCATTATCATTCTACTCTCTATTCAGAATTGTTCAAATTGCCAAGAACCATACTCACCTCCTCGCTTCCCCTCTGTTCACAGCAAGACGTCCCAAATCTCACCAGCACTGTAAATAAACTCACTTACCTTTTCATTTTGTCTCCTGGTCTGGTCCCTCAGCTCCGCTGACCTGTTGAACTAAGTTAGCATCTTGTCAACCTCCAAATGGCTGTGGACACCCCCCTTCTCCAAAACAAGACTACACAAGCTTTAAAACCTGCAGATCCTGTGAGGTGACGTCTGTAAACCAGACTCGGCTTGATTTACCAAACTCAGGCAGCAAGCTGGGARGCAACAACAATGTTTAATTTTAGCAGCTCTGCTGTTTCAGTGTCCRTCGCTGAAGTAGATCAGATCACAGTCGGTCACTGTTGATGGGATGGTCAGTTCAGATGCTGGAACACCAGCACTTGGGGACACAATGGCACTAGATGATACCAACTCGCTCACACGCAGCACATTTGTTGCAGGAATGCAAGCTGGCTAAGGGAAGCATTTTACTCTTTGCCGCTACGTCACCTAATCATGTGGAGACACCATGACAGACATCGGAAGTGAGAGAGGAGAGTACTGAACGGAGCAACTGCAGTCGTTTTCCCCAACTTGTTTTTGCCAACAGAGCCATGGATGTTTGAGGTGGAGGAATTTAACTTTTTAGGTGATTTATTTTTCATACACTCAGAAAGTTCTGCTGAGTGGAACTTGGACGGATGGTGGAACAGATCTGCTGCTAGTCGGCACCACTACAGCAGGCTGAAAGCTAAGCTGAAGTTTACTGGACCTTCAAAACCTGAACCACACCACTGAATTTAATCTTTTATTTCATCTGCTTCTTTTTCCAGTAGTGGACACTTGTTCACCCACAGCTGTTGGGCTCATTTTGGCGTAGTGCAGTGTTAATAGAGCGGTAGCACTGAGCACTGGTGTGTCCATTGATCAAATTTCTTTAAGTCGTATCACCTTTATCAAAAAATTTTCTACCCTGATGTATATCGATACTGAATTATTGTACAACACTATTATGAAGTATGAATGTATTTTTCTTATCTTGCAAAAAGTGTTTGCAAATCTGTGAAAACACAGCTTTCAGAGTCAAAGTTTACTTCATTACAGTACTTATGTAATTCTTTGTGAGGACCTGTAATTTTACTAAGTATTTTTTTAAATCATAACTTTTACTGTTATTTTGTTATATTCAAATATGCAAAKATACTTTTGTTTCTTTACTTTAAAATTTAATGCTACAAATTTAAATATGACTGGAACACATCATGAAAGGAGTTGTTTATATTATAAGTTACGTCAGCTGGTTCCACTAACCAGAGTTAAGTCAATCTTAAACCGTTGCTCAATTTGCTCAACTCTGTTTAGTGGAACCAGTTGATATAACTTAGTTAAGTAAATTCATCACTTCATTTCTTGGATTGTGTAATGTTACTTTTATTTTCCTGATTAATGTGATCAGTTTTATGACTTAAAGTACTTTATACATATCTGGTGACTTCTGATCCAGAACAATAGGATTTTGCCAAAACGAGTGAGAAACCCCAGCCCTCCTTGTAGCTCTATTGCTCCAATGTACTTCACAGCAGAAACGTTGTAAATGTTTAAATGGGTCAAAGAAAACTGGACTTTGAGACAAAATGGACATTTTGATAAAGGGCAATTTATGAACAATCACTGTTTAAGTTCTCCAATTTTTGGAGGCTTTACCTCAGAATRTTGAGACATTGTTACACATTTAACTTTTAGCTGTCTAAAGCCTCTGACGTTTTGCAATTTTTTTTATTCCACAATTATAACCAAGTTCCTTTAGGGCAGCAGCTGAATTAGCGCCCATCAAAATGTCTTCAGATATTTCCAGGAGGGAGGACAATGCAGGTAGGAGTGTTTTGGGATTTTTTTTTAAACCATGGCAGCTTTTCTCAGGGGCCTAGGGGTCCCTTACCCTTTTCTTATAAGAATCTATGTTGGCACCGTTCCCTCCCCCAGCAGGCTGGGAGCTCGGGGCAAAAGCAGGAGGTGAAACGTCAAGAGCAGAACGCAGATTTATGCTGACACGCAGCGCAGAAAACATGTTCTGTGCGACTGAGGGGAACCTTGATATTTCACAAAGTCAAATGAGCGCGTCAGCCACCGCTGCAGGCCAACTGTGGGGTTATTTAAAGAGGAGGTGCTGCTGTTACATCACAGGCAGCAGAAACTGCTCGTTATCATCAGTCTCCAGCTCCCCTCTCTGTCTGGGAGACGTCAGCGAGCCTCACAGCAGCGAGAGGCGGCACAYAACTGTCCATCATGACGTCACCACGGAGCTCCCATCAGCTGGGCCCCACAGTCAGAACCAGATTCCCAGGTCTTATCTGTGTGTAGCAAGGTTATAATAGTTCTGTATTTTTCATTATAGTTTAGTTTTATTTTGTTTTGACTTTTTTCTTTTAATTCAGTTAGCTTTAATTAGTTTTTAGAGTGAATTTGCTAGTTTTTATAAGATATTATTGCATTTTAATGCTTAATTTTAGTTTAGTTTAGTTTTCATTAGTTCTAGTATTAGTTTTTTATAGTTTGAATAAACATATTTGCCAAGGCATCCTCCCACTTAAGGTGTTCTTGCGAGTTCCTTAACCAGTAGCTATTTGGTTACCAGTGAAAAGTCCATTATAGCGACATCTTCCTAAAATAATCACATAATTCAGTTTTGCCAACAAAGGACTTTGGCGATTATTTTATGAAGGTAATGATAGTTGTCTCCAACCCGGTGCTACCTGGCCAAGCTGTTGCTTGTTTTACATGGGAGCTACTGAGAGAGCTTGTCAAGATACTCAGTTAGTCCCCTGAGAAGTGTTCAACCTTTTTTTAATCATCTGTTCCCACTACAAGACACTTGCTTTTATTTTTCTGTCATTAAAAAAAATTCCTAAATTGAACTTTGCTGCTTTCTCCCAATTTTTGTTTGCAAAAAATTGTAAGCAAATGACGTCACGAGCCATGAGGTGCCATTTTACCTCCCCCTTTATGTGTTATCTGACCTAAGCCCCCCAGGCTGTCTTGATCTCTCGCGGGTTGTTTAACTCAATTTTCCTTTTGTGTATTTCAAGTTCTTGTTAAAGGTAGCACAACTGTGTTTGCTGCATGACAGATCTCACCTGTTCCCCCATGTTTGTCTTGTATGTCTTCTTGAATAGGTGTTTCTTAACTGGCCCCTCCCCACTTCCCTGAATGTACAGCACCTTGTGAATTTTTTTCTGTGAAAGGCGCTATATAAAACTTTCCTTTACTTATAAGATGCTTGCAGCTGATGTAAATCTGCTAGGTTTGAAAAAAAATTAGTTTAATCAGTCCACACAGCTTAAAGGGACAGTGTGTAGGATTTTGTCAAGTCTTTTAACTGAAATTGAGATAATGACTAATGACAATAATAAAAAAAACCATGTCTAATCATTGCAGACAAAGACCTTGTTTTATTGTTTTTACCTTATAAAAAGCTGTTTATATCTCCATGGTCGCAGGTCGCCACTACAGGCAGCCGCCATCTTGCACCGCCATCTTGTCTACGAAGGCTCATGAAGGACAAACTGCGGTGGCGGCATCTAAAACGGTTTTAGTTGTAATACTATAAATGAAATATTTGTTGTCCGTCATTGTAGCTGGGATAATTTTACTTATTAAAGCTCATAATTTTACCATTTGAAACATCACTAGCCCTGAAGCTGCTGGTAGACATCGCGGTTGGAATTATCAAAGGTTTTTGACACCTGAGAGACACCGTAGGACACCTTTGCGTTTGGAAGCAGGGGGTGGGGGTGGGGGGAGGACCAGGGAGGATGATTCAACCACTCAACCACTAGATGTCCTGAAAACAAATCCTACACACTGTGCCTTTAAAATAAATTGACAAACACTACAACTAAGGATATTCTATCTATTACTTCAGTTATTTTTAATTAGTTTTGTTAGTTTATTAGTTATTTTTTAATTTTATTAGTTTTTATTTATTTCAGTTAACTAAAATGGTTTTTCAATTTCAGTTTTTGTTATTTAGTTAGTTTTAGTTAACTATAATAACCTTGGTGTGTGGCACCGAGATCCTTAAAAAGCCTGCAAGCAACAGGTTCAGGCCTGATTAGTAGCAGGACACAGAGAGGAGCGGAAACGCTGATTCAACCTCATTAAAACAGGCARACACAGCATGCTGGCAAAAGAAAAGAAAAAGAAATCTCACGCAGCTAAGAAAGCTTTAACGTGTTGCCATGTCAACTATAAACTCTCAAACTCTTTTTTTTTTCTGTGTGCCTTGTGCTCAGCTCATAAATATAGCACTCTTTGCTGTGAAAGTGGGACTGGTGGCACAGTCAGCGTCATGCCTCCTGCATCCCCGATTACAGAAGTGTGGCTCTGCAGCGACGTCGGCATCAGCCTGTCGAGCAGTTTGTTCTCTGGCTGCAACGTCACAGCAGCTGCTGGAACAGGCTGACATTCACCAGATCCAGAACAGGGTTCTGACTCCTGCATGTTTGCAGTAATCTACAGATGGAGGGGCCATCGAACAGGTTATCAATTGCAATAAAGTCGGTCTAATTTGTCATCACTAATGTTTATGTGCTGAACATTTTGTAGCCTTACGAGACAAAGTCAACATAAATTTAAATAAATATTTTTTGCTCATAATTATCATCTACTGCCACAAAAAGAGAGTGTGATCACGTTTCTGCACTCAGAGGCTCCAAGCAACACAACAAAATGTATTTAATGGTTAAAAAAGTGGGTTTTGCAAGATATGCACTCTTTTAAAGTGCCTCTGATGTGACATTTTAAAAATAAATATAAAATGCATTATTGGAAAGACAACAGCACATTGCAAAAATAATTTCCCGCTGCTGAGACGAACAGTTRTTGAGATATTTGCATGTGAAGGAAGAGGAAGTGATGTCAAAGGGGAATGTCTGCATGGAACAAAGCATTGATAAAACAGCTAACACAGACTGTAGAGAAGAATCTGATGTTTCTTTAGATTTGAGTCTCGATCAGAGAGATGAAGACGAGTCAGAGTTCAAATAAGATTGTTTCAATAAACAAAGATTACAGAGTTCTCTGTTAAAGAGTTCYCCTTTGATGTCACTTCCTGTTGCACTTTGGCTGAGCCAAGTTCAAAAGAAAATATGCCATTTATGAGACAAAATGGGTAAAAGCACGTTTTATGCAAGGTTTCTTATTTAAAAATGTTTTTTTTTTACTTTTTGTATTTGATGGATAGGCACGTCACAGGCACTTTAAGTAAACCCAACACATCTGCTTTTTCAGTGTATAAATGTTTAACTTCTGTAGACAACTCAATTTGAGATGGCAGCCACAGCTAAAAGACAAACATAAAAATGATGATACTATGAGATGATATTTGGCCAAAGTTTTGTGTGGTAGTAGCTGAGAGTCATYCCTAACACAGAACATGAGGGTTACAAATGTTGTTTAAAAGCAAGGCAGCACATCGCCTGCATTCCTTTAGAGTTTGTTGAGTTTGTGCTAAAAACCCAGAGAACTTCATGCAACTGCATGTTCTTGCTGATATAAATAAAACTTTTTTTTCTAACTAGAAATTTCCCCTAGTTTATCCTTTTCGTGAAATTTCAGCAGCTCAGCGTGAAACCACATTATGTTTTATTAGTAGGCGTCAGGAGCGTGCATCCTTTTCTTATCTGAACATCTGTTAATCTGTTGATTTATTCAAATGGAACCTTTTCAGCAGGGATGTTCCGATCCAGATTTTTAGGCTTCCGATATAATCCGATTTTTTTAATGATTAGTCTTTCCGATAYCGATCCGATAGCTTTATTTCTTTCCAAGTGACAAGGTTGGTATATTAAAGTGACCCCTGCTGTTCCCACCACGAGAAACATCCAGTTTGCAGATTTTGCAAGATGCAGTTTCAGCATCGTTTTCCATTGAAAAGTGTGCCCACACTGTGGACATGGTTGCATACTTGTGTGCGTCTTGACTTCTTAACAGCAGTTGTAAAGCATGATGATGCTGAAAACTGGATTGGCTCGATCACGACTAAACCCGATTCTACCAGACTTTCAAAAAATGGCYGTATCTGCCACCGATACTGAGTATYTGATTGGGACATCCCAACTTTTCAGTAGTTTGTTTCTTTAACAGCGCTTCTAGTAAAGTGAATATTTTTATGCAAATGTGTAAAAGAAACAAAAAGTAGAGGTTTTAATAAATGTATGAGATGTTTAAAATGTTTTGAGGAGACTCTGAAGTCTCAGTTCAGACTCTTCTGTCTCCCAGCAGCTCATAAGCAGCTCTGTGTGTGAAGTCACATCGCCTGCAGTCAGACGTAAAATAATTTATACTAAGCTTCAATGAGTTCTCATAGAAACTCCAGACGGTGGGGGGGGGGCGGTGGGGCATCAGCACTGAGACTTTTTTTTCCTCTCTTTTTGGGTGACGTCACAGTAAATAGAGTGTGCAGTGGAATATAAAGCACATGTGTTGCATGAAGTGGCCGAGAGGAAGAGTGATTCAGGCTGCTGGAAATGACAACACACGGCTWCTCCACTGCGACACGCATGGGGCGGGGGGCCAAACGTGCAGTGTCCAACTCGGGGACAAACACTACATTACCGTCCCTGCCTGGACCCGAAGTGACGCAGTAAAACAGGATATTTTTAGACTAAAAGCAAGCAGCAAAGTGGTGAGCCCAGCCCGGGCGAAATAAAGCCAAGCCAGCCGACGACGTGTGTCCTGCCGCTGCGACCACGAGCGCGTCTCAAAGWGCGCCCGTTGGCCTGATAATGTCAATTTGACTCCCGTCAGCTCGACGCCCGCTTCCGTGTCACTGAAAAACTCCCCACTCTCAGCGACAGCGTGTGTGTGAGCTGTAAGAAAACAACACGAGAGTCAGTAATTCCAGACGTCCTCCCCTCCGAACCGCTGCATCACAGATGAGAGTGACAAAACAGGACAAACATGGAGGAATTACACTTGCGTGCCGAGAGTAGTGATGTTCGATACTGACAATTTTCTTTTTGATACTAATACCAAGTAAAAATTCGCTGGTATCGGCGATACTGATCCCATACTGATACTTTGTGATAACACACAATGTGTCTGGTAAATCTTAAAATGTTGCATTTTTCAAATAATCGCTTTATAAATAATACATGAGAGTAATTTATTTAATTTAAAAGTCTTTCTAACCCTAACCTTATATTTGTTTAGCACAATTCTTATTCTAAAGAAATCTAATAATTTTTGAATAATGAATAAAAGTGAGAAAAATATTCTAAAAGTTTTGTATATTTTGTAGCATTGTTTGTGGGTTTGCAGGAAGGTCCTTGGCCAGAGCTAATACTGTTTGTGGGGCCGTGGCATGAAAAAGTTTGGGATCTAGAATTTAATTACAGACAGGCAGACGAAGCAGATTTTATGTTAAAATGACCTGCCATACACACATCTACAGAGTGAGTGACTGACTGATGTGCCACTGTGCTTATGCATTACTCAAGCGGAAGAAAAAGTAGTTCCCTGCAACAACATATGATTAAGACAAGATTGGAATAGTTTAACTATTTTCCACTATTTTCCTGTTAATGATATCCATTATATGAAATAACTGAAGCATCAAAGTATCGATATTTTGATTTTAGTATCGATTCCACAACATAAAGTTCTGGTATCGGTAGTATCGATATTTCAGTATTGATCTGCACATCACTAGCCGAGAGGTTTGCTGTCAGAAACCCCTTCTTGTGAAACATTTGAAGCTGCCAGCCACAATCCTGCTATTAAAGAAAAAACAAAAACAAACAAACAAAAACAAACAAACAAACAAACAAAACAAAACAAAAACAAAACAAAACTCAGTCCAGAGATCCATCCCTGACACAGAAAACAGGCCTTCTAGAAATCTCCCATCACGTGACGGTGAAAGCTGACGCCTCACCCCAYGTCTCCAGCTTCACCCTCATTCTGTCAACACATGTAAATCTGTCAGGTGCTGCTTGACGTGCGAGAGGAGAGAGGATGGTGGTGTAAACGTCGGTGTAATCTGATTAATCCAGGAGCTAATTACTTCCTGTTGCCTTCCGAGTGCCTGCCGTTGGCCGCACACATTCAGAACTCCTCAAAGATAATAAAAAAAGAAAAAAGAAAGCTGATTAACAAATCAAATCCTCCTGCTGGTGACGGTTCAGAACGCGGAGCTGTGTGCGGTTGTCAGGATTACTTTAGCGTGAGTGACTGAGGCGTCCAGATGTGGGCGCCAACTCCTGTCACCACCAGCTCCTGTCAGACTGACTTATCAAGTTGGACTTTAGAGATCAGAACTAATCTTTTCATAGGTTTTAGAAAAAAAAAGCTCAAGATGAACAATGAGTTGCAGCAGCTGCCTTTGRCCTCTTAGCTTTTGTGCTGGAATGTGAAAAAGTCTCATCTTGCATCTTAAATCAAAGCTGCTTCTTTTCAGCTGCCCTGGAAGCTCGACCCCACACTGCCCCCTGGTGGCGAGTCATCAAACACCCACCCCACCATCATCACCCAATGAGCTTTTATCACGGAGCCGAGAAGATAAAGCAAGTTGAAAGTTGAGGTGGGGGGACAGAATGAGGGGTGGTGGGGTGTAGACCTCAGCAACAGGGCCGTCCCGTGCAGACGTGTTGGCACAGTTAGAACCAGATCTGGCGTGATCGGTGCTGACAGAGGCACAGCCTCAGCCACGGGCGTAAACGGCATTAGTTATGTAAGCAGCCCATTGTTGCAGCCCCTTCTCACGGCTGTTAAAATTCAGAGGATTTATATAATTTCAGTTCCCGACGGAGGAACAGACGAGTTTCTAATGAGCTGAAACAGGAGAGTTCAGACCAGAGGAYTGTTGGGGTACCATCCTGAAACCCTGACATTCAGCTGATTCTCCTTCACACCTTTAAAGGCTGTGCAGAAAAAATCCTCCCCGCCTGTTTACTGCGCCACTGCCATCGAAGCACGGTCACAGGACCATTATTTATAGACGCAGGTGTAAAAAGGCTTTTTTCACAACCGTTTTGCCTCGTCACCAGTTGCTAAAGGAGAAATGAARCATCAATATTTTCCTTTTGTCAGATCTAAGTATATATATTAAAAAAATAATAATAAAAATGAGGTACTGCTTTGCAGCTCGCTTGTGACACAACAGTGATTAACACTCCATCTGTTTGACTGAAACCATGTGGGGTGATCCCTTGAATTTAAATCTTAATATATTTTATCATGGATGGGCAAGTAAAATTAAAGAGGGGGACACATTTTTTTGTTGACATTAGGGCCACGTTGTGCTGCACACTAAAGCAAATATGCTATTTTAAAAACACAAGGTTGTGTACTAGTGTTGCAAACGTTGCCGTTTATATACTTGAGACTTCAATAAATGTCTCATATTTACACAGACAGCATCTCTAAGCAGAATAAACATATAGTCTTGAAATTCGGTGAACAGTCTACCTTTAAAAAAGTAACTTTATTATTATTTTTATTTTACTTAAAAACACTCAGAACAGCTCTTAGAATCTAAGAATTCTATGTAAGTCGCCCGCGGGCCACATCCAGCCTGTGGGCCACCATTTGCCCATCCCTGTTTTCTACACACTTCATTGCAGAAGTAGTGACTCACTTTTCACCCCATAAAGAAAATGTCTCCAGTCACTACTTTCAGTGCCACACAGATGATGCATGTGTTCCCACAGCGGTCAGATGGAATGATTTATTCAGAATCATGATAGCATAGTAAAACATTGAACATTGAAAGCACTGACAGTTGAACCCTAAGGCCTCTCTCACACACACAGCATGCACCGGCCCGACCTCAGAGCTCGAACTAAAAGTCCTCTGTCATTTTGTCCATGTCAGTCTTCTTTTTTTCCTCCAATCCTTTAAATATATTTTGATATAAAAACAAGCTCACATATGATGATTCAACCATGTTTGTGAACTGGCTCTCTCTCTCTCTCTCTCTCTCTCTCCCTCTCTACCCGCCCTCACCTTTGACTTGTTATAATCTCGCTCCCCCCCACCTCCACCCCTCACGTTGCTCCTCGGGGCTGTGTCGGTTGCAGGATGAACATGAATACTCTTCGTGCTCCTCTCAAGATGGGATGGGGTTAAAAAATGTTTTGAAATGATGAAAGTGGCCC
>NW_013952927.1:39414-44124 GCF_001266775.1 Austrofundulus limnaeus | reverse complement strand
TATATATATTATATATATACACACACACACGGACAAAATTGTTGGTACCCCTCGTTTAATGAAAGAAAAAACCCCAATGGTCACAGAAATAACTAGAATCTGACAAAAGTAATTAAAAAAATTCTATAAAAATGAAAAATTAACTATTTTTCTACAGAATCTAAAAACAATAAAACTCATGAAACAGGCCTGGACAGAAATGATACCCTTAACTTAATGTTTTGTTGCACAACCTTTTGAGGCAATCACTGCTATCAAATGATTCCTGTAACTGTGAATGGGACTTCTGCTCCTCTCAGCAGGTATTTTGGTCCACTCCGCATGTGAAAGCTGCTCCAGTTGTCTCAGGTTTGAAGGCTGCCTTTTCCAGATGACATGTTTCAGCTCCTTCCAAAGATGCTCGATAGGATTTAGGTCAGGTGGCTCAGTTGGTAGAGTTGATGCCTCTCAACAAGGAGGTTGCTGGATCAAATCCCAGCGAGGGACCTTTCTTGGTAGAGTTTGCATGTTCTCTGTGCGTGTGTGGATTTTTTCTGGGTGCTCCGACTTCTTCCCACAGACCAAAAACATGACTGTTAGGTTAATTGGTAACTCTAAACTGGCCCTATGTGAGTGAGCGAGTGAATGGAAACCCAAACAGGAGTCTATCCAACGAATGAGTGAAAATTAAGACTCCAAACCCAGACCAGTAGTCATTCTGTGTGTTGATGGAGTTTCAGAGAAACAGACATTTATTTTCAAAACATGACGTCCCAGTGTCTTTCAAACCCCAAAACACATTACGGCAAAGACTGGTTCACTGCAAAGATCCAGTTCCCCGGCACAAAGAGAGTAATGTTGTGTATGCTTTTAAGTGTCAGGAGGACTGTGATCAGTTATACAAACAAAACAGCCACTGTTCAAAAGGATGGTCCAGCACAGATGAGCTACATCACCAGGCCAGGACTCAACAGTTTACACTCATCTACAGGCCAGCGGTCACTCTTTCAGGAATAAAGATGCTCTCATCCTTGATAGAGAGGACCGTTGGTTTGAGAGAGGAGTAAAGGAAGCCATTTTTGTAAAACCAGGGTGGAGGCCTCTTTGTCAATTGTCCCCCTCTTACAATGCTGTTACTGCGACGACTCAGTTCTCTGAACAATGAGACCATCAGGACTGTTAGCCTGATGGTGCTTTTTTGCATGTAAACAACCAGTTTCGATTTTCACAGGTAAACTGGTTGATCCACCATGTGGTCCTCTGTGATCTGCAGAAATTCAAAAGGAAGGAAAGAAGTTTCATGTGAAGTCAGGATGCGGCCCACAGCTGGCACTAAGTAAATGTATTTTTATAGAACCAGTTTAAAAGCAGCTCTAGCCCCTGTCCTAATCTAGTACAGAAGCCACCAGTGGAAAACACCTGTTCATCCCTTTAACACATGCATCGTCTCTGAAAGTCTGCAGAAATGAGTAGCGTTGTGCTCAGTACTCAAATCCTGAAGGACTGAGCATGAGAGGGTTCGATGCATCTGATTGTTCACCCTCAGAAACAACAAACCAGCATGCACTTCCTATGCAATTAGTTTAAATACTTTTACTGTGAGACTGCAAAGTCTACCTATAAGATGTTGGTCAAATAAGTTAATCTATTTCATTAACATTACATAAGATTTCTGCAACAATAAAAGCAGCACTAAAATACGTGAGCCTTTTAAGCAGGTACTGCAAATCACTACTACAGCCACCAGGGGGTGCAAAATGCAAGAAGAGAAGTCAGCAGTAAAGCTGGAAAACAAATCCAATAATCACAAATTTTAAAATAATTCATTTAGCAAATGCCTGTGTTTAAAGCCTTTACTCATTTTTTAGACATAGAGAGAAAATTATACTGTAAAGAAAGCAATATAACAAATTAGTGTAATACTGCTTGCATAATATGTTTAGTACTTTTAGCTATAGTTTTTATTTTAATATTTTATTTTTTTGTACACACTAGTCTTAGCTTAATCAAGATCGTCTCATATGTAATTACCACAGAAGGGTGTGTTCACATGGTAAAAATACACAGTGAATGCATAAACCACTTTCAAACTGTGCCTTCACACCCATGTAACCACATGCAGCCATATTTGGTTTTATCGCACTTGTATAGCATCACTGTGGAGGCAAGCCTGGTTCAGCCTGCAAACAGCATGTTTAGATATAAATAATTGATAAATGTCATGTGTGTATGTAAAAATGCCTGGGCTACCTGCTGTGAGCAGTAACAACAGAGCAGAGACAGAAAAGAAGACAAAAAAAGAAGACAGAAAAAAAAATAAAACAAAAACACACACAAGACTGTGAGGAATTCTAACCCAAGCTTTTTACAGGGAAATGTTGACAGGCTGCAGGATAAAGATACAGAGAGCCTGACAGAGGAAAAGTGAAGGAGTGCAGAGAAGATGAGACAGCAGGAGAAAGAGAGCGGGATGGATAACAAAGACATGAAGGATGGAAAGCAATATGCCAGGTATCCACGAGGGAACGCAAAGCGATAAAGACGAAGGGAGGGAGGTGAAGAGAGGAAGTGGAGGCAGAGACGAGGCTGGAGGGTGTGAACAGGGAGAGAAAGAGGGAGGGCTGGATGTATAGAGATTGGAGGCGGCTGATAGGACTGCACCGGGGATGGCGATGATCTCATCGCCAGCTGGAACATTCCTATCGTCCACTTCCAACGCCCTGCTGGGTACAAAGATGAGGCCCAATTAAAAGTGTGATAGCCGCCAATCCAGCCTCTCGGCTCTTTATCTGAGGGGATGAAAGGCTCCTCTTCCTCCTCTCTGCCACCATGTCTCCCATCTTCCTCTCTCCGCTCTGCCCTTCCTCTGAACCTGCTTTCAGATAAGCATCAGAAACCGAGAGGATCAAAACGCTTTTTGAACTATTGGTTTGAAATTTTTGGAGAAAAAGTGGCAGTGAATACCTGATGTTACTCCTTATGTTCAGAGTTACATAAGAATACTGCGGTGGGATTCATTTTAATATAACCAGAATGAATGAATCACATATGGAAGACAGGTAATGGATAACCTAATTTTGTGTAGTTTCACACTTTGGTGGAATTATATCTGAATTAAGCTTAATGATCTGAATTTATTGCTACTTTTATTTTTGTTTCTAACCACAAATAATTATTTCCTGACAGATTAAATGTGTTATATAGTCTTAGACTAGCTGGCCCGTCTGCTGACCGATATGAGCAGCAAAATCAAACCTTGTAAAAATAAGCATGGGCACATACTGGATAGACACATAAAGCAGATGWCTTTCTGTTTATTTGAATGATCCCATGATATATCTGTGTTAAAGGCTTGCAGTTTTCTTAGACTCCTTTATAATCACTGTTTTTACTCCACTTCATAACGTGGTGAAAGTTTGCCTAATTGAACGTACAGTCGTTAAACAAAATTTATTTTACTAATGCTCAAGCTGGAACCAGAAAATATTTGGCTGACTTTTCCTGAACAATTTATCAATTAATTTTTATTCTACTAATCCTCTTATCACTTAATTACTACTTCGTAGAAAACCATTATTTTCTGCCTCGAGTTAAAAAGAAGGAAATATTCAGAGCAGTAGCCTGAAAAGGTTTGCCTCTTTTCCCTCTGACTTTTACGTGATAAAATAACATTAAAACAGTAAAAGTAAAATAAAGGTCCGTGTATTTTTTTGGTCACTTATTTAATTTATTTATTTTTTTCCCATTTTAAAGACAGATATTGATAAAGGAAGAGATGTCAAACTAGTTAGCTAGCGTTTATCGTGTCTGCCAGGTTAGCTAGTCAGAACATGTTTATTCATCCTGTTATGAGACCATTTAAGGTGGAGCTAGATAACTAGTTTATTTTTTATTATATTTTTTTAGAAATTAGCTAGACTTGCTGTTTTTCAATATCTTTTTCAAAATGAAAACCAAATGACCAAAAAGTACAAGAACCATTAACCTTTTCATTTGGCACAATCTGGGCCAGCTTCATTCAGGGGCTTACCTGGGCCAAAGCCCAGGGGCCGACAGCATGGAGGGGGGTTATTATTTTGAGGTCACACGATGACCTGAAAAAAAATACATTGTTGTATAACTTGTGAGTTTTTTTGTCAATCATTACAGATGCATATTTGTGGCCGCTGATTGATCCAAACCTACAGTAACCCACGTGGGCTCATATGGTCTGTAGTTTGGGGGCGTGCACCTTCATGATTGACTGACAGCTGCCAACATTTGAGGTCAGGGAAGAAGCTTGTGAGTGGTGCTCATTAAAGCAGATMAACTGTATTTGTCAGAACGAGTTTAAAAAAAAAGAATAATCGAGCTACTGAAGCKGCACTTTTTGAACCAGCTGCCTGAAAAGAAGAACCTGCAGAAGGATGTTTGCTGACTAAAAATGTCCTGAGAGGAGGACRAGACGCAGCCGGCGCAGGTGGATGCTAGGATACAGGTGGAGAGGAGGGCTGCAGAAGCAGGAGGAGCAGAGAGGACGAGTCTGATCATCTATTAAACACTGACCAAGGCTGCTGGGACAAAAACACCAACCAACAGGTGCGTGGTTCTGGGAGAAATTGGGACAGGTGWGCCTAAATCTGAACAACCAGCACAGGAGCGCGCCGCACGCTATCTATAGTGTTTTGTTTTGGTTTGGTCTTTCTTTTGCTGCTTCAGGTTTTGGAAGTAAACAACAACACTAAAAGATAC
>NW_013952927.1:36288-38922 GCF_001266775.1 Austrofundulus limnaeus | reverse complement strand
CACACACACACACACACACACACACACACACACACACACACACACACACACACTGAGTGCAGAGTAGGAAACTGACATGCAGTCACAGCAATAACAGGAAAATGCAGAAAGGGCTCAGGCGAGACAGAGAATAGAACGAGCCAAGAAGTCCAGTCCTGACTGATGAGTTCACAAAGACTAAGAGAYGGACTGATCTTTCACCTCATGACATACAGAAAAAAAAAAAACAAAACAAGAGAAACAACAAATCAAGGTCTTAAAAAGTAACAGGACTGGTCATAAGTTATAACAGGATAAACTTGTGTTTTTTTGTACTAAATCTTTACAATTAATCAAGTAGGGGTCTCTGCAGGGCATTGGGGGAGTTGCTTGTCTGTGTGGGCGTAGTTTGTCCTAACCSTGATTGGTCAGGTTAAAGTGTCTTTTGAGGCAAGTTAAAAGCTGAAGTAGCATAATAGTAAAATTATTGTGAAAATGTACCGTAAATATAATTTATTGACTGTCTATTAATAGTTTAAAACAGAACAATGGCTCAAATAAAAATTATTGCAAACCTGTAAAAAATTTGACTTATATTTTGGTGCGGCTAGCACCTTCCTGTCTCGACTTATGATCAATAATAATTAATATTAATWTTCTAAAATGCAGATCTTGCAGGCAGGTTAGGGCTGTTTTGACGGAGCCAAAGTGTTGAACATCCCTTCACATGCCAGCGCTCAAATTTCATGCACCTAGCACCTTCCTGTCTGACATGGGGCAATTAATATTTATATTCAAAAA
Source organism: Austrofundulus limnaeus (assembly GCF_001266775.1). Taxonomy (NCBI): domain Eukaryota; kingdom Metazoa; phylum Chordata; class Actinopteri; order Cyprinodontiformes; family Rivulidae; genus Austrofundulus; species Austrofundulus limnaeus. The sequence goes on along the minus strand of NW_013952927.1, from coordinate 38,142 downwards.
TATAGGAACGTTCTGGCCGTTTTGATCGAGTTACACATTCCCCCAACTACCCCAGGCCGGTCAGTGGGTGGTAATTAACTGCTCAAATGTTTTTGCCAGCAGAGACTCCGTAACTCTAGATTATTGTCAGAAAAGCTTAGGACACACTGCAAAAACTCTAAATGCTCTTTTTTATTCTCTGTACACATCAATAGTACCAAGCTTATTTACAAAACAAAACAAAAAAAATTCTAGTAACGCCAGATTCAGCAGATCACACTGTTTTCCTGACTTCCTGGAACAAGTATTCCTTGAAAGGTTCTTCCCATCAGTGGTCGCTGGTCAGTGGGTGGTAATTAACTGCTCTAATTGATTTATCCTGTTTTTTTGTGCGTGCCTCGTCACACCCTCCAACTCTTCCAAACTTGGCCTCATGAGACAGCAGAGACTCTTGTGGAAAAGCAGCTTAACRCGGGTTGAGTTGATTAGATCAGCGCGGGCAGATTCTCCGATGGACAGCGGCTCTTTAACTCCCACTAATCTGAGAGCAGGCGCCAAGCAACGCGGATACGCTTGGCGAAGAGACACTGCTGCGCCGTCCCGTCCCGGGAAATCAACWGCAGTTTTCACAGATGACATCATAACCAAATAAGCAACATTCAGAAAAAAAATGTGGTAAACAACTTGTTCAAKACAACAAGGAAGAAGGAAGTAGGACACCAGGGCCCAGTGTCCCTGCTTCCATACTTTTATTTTCCAGCCACATGGGGGCAGCAGACAGAATAGATGCATTGAGGGCAGCCGAGACCATCTTCTGCTGAGTATCAACAAGTGAATGTGAGCATGGGAACAGAAGACCACAGCTGAACCCTTATGTAACCCAGAACAGAGGGAGAGGCCTTTCCTGAGACATCTGTTAGTGATTCATGACAAAAATTAAAATGTCCCTTTGAGTTACAATCAGTAATTCCAGAGGAACAACTTCTRATGGGTTGAGAATCAGGGACACTCTAAACTGCATTCATCATAGAGGCAGCAGCTCAGCAAGTAAAATTAGTCTTTCCTATTCTTCAAAACAAATCAAAACAAGTACTTACAATAAATGTGAATTTTGCCTCTTAGAGGGAAATATACCAATAAAAACTGACAACCCTAAAGGAATAGTTATATCAATATGCCTGTCGCGATAAGCAAGAAATCAATTCATCACATAGGAAATTAAAACGAGGTTGATCATTTTAATTTCCTTCCTTGCTTGTTTTTGTGTCTCCCTCTTTTCTACTARTGTAGGACCAAGTGAATTTATGCAGCAGGAAACCTCTGTAGCACGAGAGCCCCATGAACCAGGCATTTAGCTAGCGGAGCGTCTTCAGTCTGATGCCTTCTTTTAGCTGGCCACGCTTCAGGACGCTCACAGGGCATCATGCCAAACCCTGGGTTTGCTGAGAGTTGTTGCTGTTTTTGTTTTTACACCAAGTAAATTTTTACAAACTTCGGTAAACTTCATAATAAATTGCACCAGCTTGGATAGAGGTGGGAAGCAATCTTACAGTTTCAGCAGCTGCTGTCGTGTGCTGTCCAAATCTCCAGTCCAGGTCAGTCTGTAACTTTTTGTCATGTACGTAAATTTTGTAAACTTACGTTAACTTACTTACTTACTTAGTTAAAGAGTAACTTACCCCAAAATTAACTTTTTTTTAGCTGATAACTGCCTAGAATGTGTCTAAAATGTTATATAGTACTGTTTCTGTGCTAATTTTGATGTTTTTGTGCGTTATTTGTTCAAATCTGCAATATTTGGTCTAAAAACGTCTTTTTGCTGCTCATATGGGTAGAGCAGTGGTACTGCAGGCTAATTTGCATATTGGTTAACGG
>NW_013952927.1:26860-36278 GCF_001266775.1 Austrofundulus limnaeus | reverse complement strand
TATATATATACCGGCTGGTGTTTAATATGTAAATATTGGCATTACAGAAAAACAGGCAAGAGCATCAAATCATATTAATTTCTCTGGATATTGTCTCATCCAAAATGGTATAATATTGCCAAACCTAACCGTGGATTTCGAATAAGGTATCTTGGTATCTAAGGTATCGACGACAATTTATGAAAAAAAAAAAAGACAAGTTTTCAGTTGCAGTCTTAACTAATTCTAAATGTTTGCAGCCAAGCAACCAGAGAGCTGCGGCTATATTTATTTGTATTTTTTCTATTGGCATAATTAGGCCCTGTGCAGAGTTGTAAAGTAACTAAGTACAAATACTTTGTTACTGTAATTAAGTAGAATTTTTGGGTACCTGTATTTTACGTGAGTAATTATTTTTCATCCTACTTTTTACTTCTACTTCTTACATGTTCACACAATTATCTGTACCGTCTACTCCTTACATTTTTACAAAAGGCAAGAAGCAGAAAGTCTTTAATTAAATTTTTGCTTGTTTTCATTCCAGCTTGTTATTGTAAAAATAAATACTATCCATATAAATTGAGTCTCCTAGATAGACTGAATTTAATTGTGGTTGAATGAGAAGTATAAATATATAAAATTCTGATAATATATTAGTTTGTACACAAACAAATCATGTCACACTCCAGCAGGACATAATAATTACAATAAAAGTACTGTACTTAAGAAGTATTTGTATTTCATGAATTATATTATTGCATTTGGCTCATTTGGCCTCAATTAGATTTTCATTTTGAGGAAAAGATTTGGGCAGCCTTGATATATGTATATAAAAACTGAAACAGCTGGACTGGTGCATCCTAAATTTAACAGAAATTAATTATTTTAATACGATACAGTCATTTCTGCTGTTTTTTTTTTGGGGAGGTCACTACTACAGAAAATCTAACTGCTCATTTTAAATCAATACTTTCACTTTTAATACTTAAGTGCAAAAAATATCAGATACTTCAAGACTTTTACTCAAGTAATTTTCCTAAAGGAGAYTAACTTCTACCAAATAATTTTTTGGAAAGATACTTGTACTTTTACTCAAGTATCACTTTGTGGTACTTTATACAACACTGGCCCTGTGATGGACTTGCAACCTGTCCAGGGTGTAAACCTGCCTTTTGCACATGGATTCCTAGAGATAATAATAATGTGATAATTTGCTATGTATTGTCATTAAAGCATGTTCCCATGCAATGATGGAATTTGTGATTTGCATTTCACACATGAGACACACCCAAGGGGAGCAGTGGGTAGCTATCTAAGCACCCAGGGAGCTTAGGGACAAGGTGGCTTGCTCAAGGACACCACGACATGTGGGCTTGGCACCACAGCCGATGGAAAGCGTGCTTAGATCTGAAGCTGCGGGGCAGTAGCTGCAGATACTTTTTGTCATAAGGAGAACTTTCTTGCTGCTGTTAAATTACAACTCTAGAATCATGAAAACTCAATTAAGAAGGGATTATTTTGAGAAATTTGCTCAACAATATTTTTTAACATGTTTGAGGTTTTGCAACTCGTGCAAAGAATTTGAGAACCCCACTAACGTTCCCAGACATCTTGGAGACATCCTCCTGGAGGCTGTTTGCAAACTAGTTGCCAACAGTTGCAGCCCAGAGAGGAACTATCTTTGTCAGATGCAGACAATGCAACATTATTTTAAGCTGAGGTTGGGAGGGAAACAAAAACCGATAGAATAGGCTTATTGTTTTACTAAAAAAGAAAAAAAAAGAGTTTGTGTACCATTAGTAACTTTTCCTACTCAAATAAAATATATCAAATACAGCCAGAATTTCAAATGTATCCTGTTTTAAGGTTTTTTTTTTTTTACTATAGAATGAAAACTTAGACAGTGCAATACACCACAGGCAGCACAGCWGATGGTGCAACAGTGACTGAATAAAGGCTTTGGTTGTAACCTTCATTCAAAGCATCTCACTTCCAAGCGGAGCAAAAAACAGGAAGCTGAAATGAGGAGGGAGGAGAGAGAAGGAGGAAGTAGCTGACACATATTTTCCAGGGCTTCAAATGGGAGGGAGGGGGGCGGTTGTGTTCACAAAGTTTTAGAGCAATTACAACTGATCTTTATGAACACAGGTCAATGTTAATATCGACCAARCCAACAGACTTATTATTCATTACAAACATCTCATAATGAAATGTGTTTCTTAACCTTTACGCTTACTTTGACCTTCCTACAAAAGTTATGTGGTTTTAATCAATAAAACCCCATTAGTGTCACCAGTTGCATTCCATTTAAACATAAAGTAACTGTAGGCTCTGTGTGACCTCTGATCCATGAAAACATTGTCTCTCACTGAGTGGGAAACTGGCTGACATCCTCCCAGACAGCATCTGCAGCTATGCTTCATAGCACCACCATATCCTGTACTGCAACAGGAAACAGCCTAATTGCAGACCAGTGCAGATGTGTATGCAAAATGACAGAGCCAAATATATCCAAGACCAGGCTGCTCTGGTGAACCCAGAGGCTATGCACTTCTTTTCCTTTTTTTCATTTCTAAAGTAGAACAGCAGCAAACTGAGCAGCACAGCTCACTAACCTTCAGCCACATTTGTTAGCAAAGCGCTCAAGGAGAAACAAGTGAATGCTCTTCTTACCACATTCTGGTACTGAGAAATGTGTGTGAGCTGTTTTAGGAGCTCTGGCATCATATTGCACTCATCATTTGCCTGAGGTCTTGTGGTTCTCAGTAAGGAACAGAAACTTCTTTATTTCTTTTTTAGGTAGCGTTAAGACATATACAGCTTTAAGTATAAATTCAGTTTCTATAACAAAACAGAACATGACTAAAATTAAGAAAAACTGTTTCAGATCATTTTGATCATTAGTATAATCTTAATATATTTGAATTGCATGTTATATGTAAAATCATTTGAAACCTTCAGTGTGACAGAATATTTATCTTGAGTCTCAGATCTGTCCCTTGGTAATCCTGTCTCTGAGCTCTGCAGGAAGTTCCTTTGACCCCAGTGGTTTAGTTTTTGTTCTGATACACACTGTCAGATGAGAGGTCTTATATAGAGAGGTCTGTGCCATTCTAAATCATATCTAATTATATCCAGTTTAACTTCCTGTGTCCCAAGCTTTTGTTTGGCGTGCATTTTTATTTGACCCTAGCTTTTAGTGGGACCTCAAACATAAAACAATGCACTGTTTTGAAACAGAAGTGCAAAATGAAATTATTCTGTTAAAAAAAATTAAGAGGTTCAAATTAACAACAAAAATAAAAGTGTTTATGAATAAAGAAAACTGGATGAATAGAACAAAAAACACAGGGTGTTAGAAGATTAAATCACACAGGTAGAGGTGACAATAGGTGTAGAAACATCTCAGCAGCAATTAAGAGAAATTGGAGGCACCTGGGATAAATTTCAAGAATTGTTGCAAAAGTTCTGAATTTGTTTGTAAATCTGGTATTTATGGTTTTTCTTTTTAGCAAGTTTACCAAACGTTATACAAATCTAAATTTTCCATGTAAATGGGTGAGAAAGTGAATGGTTGCTTGTCTTGTCTGTCTCCATGTGTCCGGTGATAAACTTGCAACCTGTCCAGGATGTACCCCGCCTCTCACAACTACTGCTGGAGACAGCCACCAGCCTCCCGTGACCCCGACAGGAGAAGTGGGTAAACTGGATGGATGATTTTATTTAATGATTATGGGATCTTAAGTTTAGAATTATGAGAAAAACAATGAAACACCAGGTTGGGACGTAACTGAAAAAAGTGAAAGGGGTAAGAATATTTAAGATTTAAGATTTTCGTCTTGTACACATTGCATTGTACATGGACACATTCCAACATTTTGACATTAGAAGGAGAATAAAGAAATGCCAACACTTGTTTTTGAACCATTTAACTATGATAGAAAATATATATCAATTCTTAAAAATAACTACTGAAAGTAAYGTAACACAAAGCCTACCAGCAGGGTTGTGTACAGTGATGCAGATTGTTCAAGTCCTGCCTTTGTTGGCAGATTACATGAAAGAACAGAGCAGACTTTAATTTTTAATGAAGCTTAGGTTCTTTAAAAAGTTTGCAGCAAGATGATGCATGTTGTCTATAAAACTGTGATGAAGAGTAAGGTTTTTCTTTTTGCAGCCATCTGCTGGGACACCAGCATCAAAGCTGATGACTCAAAGACACTCAAAGACACCGGTACAAAGGGCTGCCTTGGTGCTGCAGACCGCCATGTTGCCCCTGGAACTGATTATCGACACAAGAACGCCGCACAAGCTGTTCGACATATCAGACAACAACAGATGCTGAATTAAACAGTATACTAATGAACCTACAGCAAACCTTCAGCTGGAGACTTTGTAAAGATCAATCCAACTCATGACAGCAACTTTTCTTAAAATGACTTTTTGGGCTAAAATTGGAAACTCCTTTAGGATGAAACGAAATACACATTCCAAAAACATCTGCTTTTGCCTTGCTGTTTATAATGAACACTGATAATATACTGTAACTTACTGCAGCTCTGTCAACTTTCCAAGGATAAACACCAGCTTAACCAGAAATCACCAGTGGAGGTTGGTATTTAACATAGATTGTTGTTAGCGGTTTTAAAAGCAGCTGTGAGAAAAGCCTTGGGTTATGCAATTCTTTAGTCCAAAACGGTTACAAGACCACTTACAGATTATAGTTAAAGCTTCTATAAGAGCTTACAAAACACTTATTTGTTGTAAAAAAAAAATGTTAGCATTTCCTGGATGTGCTTGCTTAAACAAGGGTTGCTGTGAATTTTCCAGAGCGAAATTGAATTTATTGAGCTAGCATTTAACAACAATCACACTCAACAATAAACAACATTATTTATAAAACCCAATAAACAACATTCCAAATGCAACTCCAGTCAGAAAAGCAACACCACAGGATTTACTGCAAAGAAGGTTTTATGAGCAAATCAACATGGCTAAACAATGTATTGAAAATGTGTCATCATCATACTGCCAATGAACATAATTATATCACAAAGAACTGCTTTGACTGAAGTAAATAATAAAGCATTATATTTCGAATGTCATGCCTTGAAGCTGTACATGTTAATGACAAATTTGGTTAATCCAACAGCCTCTCCCTGGCCTTGATGTCCACACCTTGTTAAGGTGATAGTGATGACAAAAAAAAGAAAAAAGAATGAGGAATTTCTAGATTATTAGAAATTAAAACCAACTGATCTCACATCGCAACATTGCACAATATGACACAATGTGACACAATATGACGCATAGGAATTTTAGTATCTTGCAGCCTGAGTTGCAGTATCAGGGGTACACATAAGGATATTTTTCTGGTTGTCCAGTGGACAAAATCTGGTTGTCCGCCAAAATTTTTGGTCGTCCTTTTGAAAAATGGCTAAATTCTCAAGAAAATTTAATTTAATAAGTATATTGTTCTGTGTAAAAAGTTTACTATGTACAAATTTTCCCAGTCAGCCAGGTTGACTAGAACTGTGTGTTGAACTTCTCCTCCTCATCCTCTTCTTTGTCATCAGACTTGACGAGTATTTAAGGCTCAGGGATTAAAGCAGCAAAAAAATATTTTTACTGAAGATTTTTCTACACCTAGAGGTTACCCAAGCATCACCCTCTTAGGGTTGGACAATATTGGCAAAAATTTAATCAAAATTAATTGTGGTATTTAGCCAACAGAGGTGTCAAGTAACCAAGTACAAATACTTTGTTACTTTACTTAAGTAGAAATTTTGGTTATTTATACTTTAGTGGAGTAATTACTTTTCAGCCTGCTTTTTACTTCTACTCCTTACATTTTAATTCAATTATCTGTACTTTCTACTCCTTACTTTTTAAAAATGCAAAAAAAAGTATTTCATTTCTATTTAACTTTGACTTGTTTTTATTCCATCATTTCATTGTTCAGAAAAAAATAGACATCTATCCAGATATGTGGAACTCTTGGATAGAGTGAATTTGATTGTGGTTGAATGAGAAGTGTGTCTACCATTCTGACACCCTATTGAATTGAATGCACTCCATCACATCAGGCTCCAGCAAGACTGACTGTAGCAGATGTAGACTAGAATGAAGATGATCGTGGCTGAAACAAGTAGTCTAGTCAGTTAATTCCAAATTTTTCAACATTAACATTTTTATTTAACATTATACTCATTATAAACTTTATAAGAAAATTGTACGCAATAGAAYCCTGTGGCACAGCTTAAGCCTTTGTCCTTAATGGTTTTTTAAGTGTTCATTACTTTTACACTTTAAGTAGTTTTAAAACCAGTACTTTTATATTTTTACTTGAGTAAAAAGCTTGAGTTGATACTTTTACTTCCAAAAAAAGTATTTTTAAACACTAGTATCTATACTTACGTGATGAATGTGAATACTTTTTACACCTCTGTTAGCCGATAATGACTGATATCATGATTAATCCCCTGGAGTCCCTGGACCCCTGCATGTACTAGTCATATGGCCAATTTAAATCACTCTAGTGGGAAAGATTTGCTCTTCCTAAAAATCTGTTCTAAATTGTATAAAAAGTACAGACTTCCTATACATCAATTTTTAAATTGTGTTGATAGACCAAGTAAAACTGGAGTTATGATAAATAAATTACAGAACATTTTTAAAATGTTCCTCATATTTGAAGCAGAGAGGAGCATCGACCGGAGTGACCGGGGAAATTTCCAGTTAGTCTGGTTGCATTAATTGTATTAATCGTCAAGTGCCAAAAAAAAAAAAAAAATCAATTAAAGTTTTTCTGATGATTAATTGCACACGATACAATTTTGCCCAAGCCTACAACCTCCACCACCACCTAGTACCACACATTTGTGAGCTTCTTCCTACACACAGGTCAAAGGTTTTCATGTAAAGTGGTGTATATGACCTTAGTAAAAGTTCACAGTTTAATGTTCCCTAATGAAGTGTGTATGTTCTAAGAAAAATTTAACGTGCAATATTTAGATTTTTAAGACTCATGATATTCTGAAGGAAGAGGGATGATTTAAACAGATTTTCTCTAATTGTTTTAGTGTTTTCAGCTGAGGAGCTGTCTGATGTATTCATTTTAAAAATCTCTCAGTATGGCTCTAAATAAGTTTAGCACAAAACAGACAACACCTTGTTGCTAAAACACCTTGTAGAAGCAGATATTTATGAAAAAACAAACCGGAAGCTGACTCAGAGAATGCTGTGATTTTAGAGGAAAATTAAAGTCAAACAAAGACATACGTCTGTGTTATAATGTGGGGAATATAAATATTCTTCTTTAATGTTATTGCCGGTATAGTGTTTATAAGAACAARCGCTCCCGCGAGCAGCGCTGCTCCTTTGAGAATCAGGAGTTCACGTGCAAGTTGCTGTAAGATAACAACTATGCCCCAAACACATTAACGTTTAAATAATACAAAGATTTTAAACTCTGAAGTCTTGGGTTGGTTGAAGGCACGCTGCGGGTGGAGATGCAGAAGCCGCGGTCAAGCTGCCTCTGAGCCACTGCTCAGGTGATCTCTTATGGCTATGTTGTGCATGTGAACACACAGCGTTATTTTGGAAAAGTGCTTTCAAAACTATAATATATATAGGAAAAAAAAGGCCTACATAAATGTTGGTGGAAAATAGTTCAGGAAACACTGACCGTATTCATGGGAGAGAGCACCTGCCCACTGATGCACCCGCTGTCAGACAGCATGACCCGCCCTGCTCTGATCTGATTGGGTAAAACTTTGACAGTGATTCTCTCTATTGATTGAAAGAACCGTCAGTTAAAACATCTGGAAGCTTTTTTCTCTCCTTTCATTTTTACAAATGACGTTCAACTGTCGTGGAGGAGAACTTTATTGTCCGGTGGAATACCAGGAGGCGGGATCTGGTAGTCCGAAACGGAAAAAAAAAAACAATTATGTCAACCCATGAGTAACTCTAAAGTTTTATTTTGCCAAAAATATTTAAGATATATGTTAATGCAGACTCTCACTCATTCAGATAATAGTAATCTTATCTTAAGTATTTAAGTGGAAAAGACTCAGAAATCCAGTTGTCTCCATTTAAAAACTAAGGGTTTAATTACGGGCTGACATTTAATCAAATAAGGTGATCAACCTTTGTCATTAGTGTCTAACTTAACTATTAAATTCACAATGAATGCTTGAGATGTAGAACTAAACTAACTCAAGCAAGCAAACCTGAGCTAGTACAGAAAAATAAGCAACTCYGTGAAGGTCTAATAAGCAGATTCAGGAATAGAATTTTTTTTTGGTCAAATGAAGCAAGCATGCACCAGACAAATGACCCAGATACAGCCTGAAACATTTTAACACACACCTCTATCTGTAACATACATGGAGGCAGGGAGACAACTTCAGCATACATGACTTTCAATGGCTTTAATTCATGAGCGTTTATGAAACAAAAGCTGTCCARTTAGTTTAAAGATTAAAGCAAACATGCTGAAATTAAGGCTAAATGCAACAAATATGCTTCACATAAGCACTACAGTAATTGCAGAAACATGACAGAAACAAGTTCTATTCATTTTTTTAAATGGGGAAGAAAAAAAACACATCATGTGATCCTAATACAATCACACTCAATCTTCACAAAAATAAAGACAGCACAGTTCACAAACGGCCTGTGACAACTGCAGAGAAAGACCTGACAAAGGACTGCAAAAAGAAAAAAAAACAGGTCACGTTTTGCTAACGCTTGTTGCTTTTAGTCTTAAAGCAATTGATTAACAAATTTTTTTTTCGGTTATGTTAATTACTTCAATATAATCTGAGCTCTACAACCTCTGCTTCAGAACATAAATGTCAGTGTCTGAAATCACAGCTTGAGAATACCTCAGGGTCATTCAAATAGATAGGTGAAGAATTGAAACATCACACTACAGAGGATAACTTTTCAGTCTTTTTTTTTACCTCCACCCATCTTCAAATCATATTTCTTTCATTAAAGAAATGTTAGAATTTTTTTTTATGTCACGGTTAGTTGAAATATGCAGATTATGGGAATAAAACACTTTATCTACATCTACTACTACTACTACAAACAATTTGCTAGCACCCAAACAATAATCTCTAATGTTTTATATCCCCAACAAAGCATGCCAAATAGTTCAAACAGTGCTTCCAAGTTTACTTGAAGGACACATTTCCTATGTGAGTTGTAGCCTGGAATTTGCTGCACTCTGCAAAGACATTTGCAAGCTTGTGAACCCTGAAAATATAATGCTGTCATAAAKGTGCAGAAAAAGAAACACCCGCGACAGCCTGTCTGTATGACCTGACTGCTTTCTGACTTTTAACTCAAAACTAGACAAAGTTCCCCTAACTGTGGTTAAGGCAAATTACACCACTAATGGGAAAAAAAGAAATTATTATATATATAT
>NW_013952927.1:14605-26850 GCF_001266775.1 Austrofundulus limnaeus | reverse complement strand
CTTAAACAGAAAACGTAGATCGTAACTTTGCAAAACCAAAGTATTAGAAAAGTATTAGTAAAGTATTGTATAATATTTTTTTAATTTTTTGCTTTAAGTCTGCATATTTCATCACTAGACCAATTTCTCAAGTATCATTAGATATAATCACCACTCTGTGCTTGAGACAAACTCCATATATATCTATCTATATATATAAATAGTGCTGCAAGGTTTGCATAGAATACTTCCGAATTTTGACTTACATTTTGTTTACATTTCACGCTGAGAACAAAACATGAGGAAAATGTGGAAATGTTTTGTATTTTATGCATGCAAATATATAATACAAGCTCACAAAAGATAGCTGAGGCCAGCATGGAACTGTGAATAACAACAGACCCGTGACTGTGTCACATTTTCCTCTATGTAAACTACTTGACAATCAAGCTGTTTGTAAGAGCACGTCATGAACAGATAAAAACATTTTGTCCACTACAAAAACGTGTAACTGTACATCATTTGCATAGACTGGTAAACAGACACCTAAAGGTATATGCTCGGAAGAGAAACTGCACATTTCGTGACACACCATGCGTACATTTGCATTTTAGTTGTAGATAGGATTGTGAAGTTCCAAGAATTTATCCAGTTGGAAACTGTCCTTGGGAATTAATGTGAGCAGAATAAAAGGAAAAAAAATCTAAGAGTATTCCTAAAACAAAACGAATACGACAAGCAATACTGCTTACTCAGGAAATACACCTGTGACTCATGTAACACTAATTGTGGTACTAAAAGGTTAGATATTATATAAACTCAGAAGACTAGGAAACGACCACAGGAGTTGATGTCAGTGATCAATAAAAACACCACAAAAAGCTTAGTTGCAGTACCATGTATTTGGAAACAATTTAAGTGAACACAAAAAATAACAATTAAACATACAAAACACAACCCATAAAACAAAAACATATACAGTATTTACAACACTGCAGTCAAATTTCAAAGTAATGTGCACAAAGTTTTGTTTAAATGAAAGAAAACCAAACAGTCAAAATCACAAATTTCCCTTAATTAAACGGCACTGATTAGCACAGTCACCGACTTCCCAAAAAAGGAAGAGTTTCATTATTTGTTTCATTATTTTAAGGTTTGTCCATGCACAACTGTCCACAACAGGAGATGGATGAGTAATATTTTGAGAGTCAGTAAGGAGATGGAGGGGGAAAGAGCACGGAGTGTAACAGCCTCCTACCAGACCAGTATAGAGGGATTTTCAGGTTCTCCTGGCTCCCAGCCTGATTTCAGTAGCTCGCCATCCTTTTAACCCAAAAAGGGTCACCTGGCCTGCATTAGATAAACAGGACTAGTAAGATATCATACAGCTAATTAGCAACCTAATTAGATCTTTAACAATGTTGTGTACACAGCAAAAATAAGCTGATAAACTCATGCGGTTATATCTACAAATGTGCATTATTTGCACATTTTTAGACAAACAATTTCATCAACAATTCAAAAATACAGTTCTCAAATTATGTTTAAATGCCACAGGAATACCACACAGCATAAACAAAACATGGAGGCATTCATCCCATTAAGTTAAGTTCAAAGTACAAGTTATGAGGAAAATAATTAAAGCTGAACCATGTTAGCATTAACTACAACTACCAATCAGCCAATAGCCTAYATGCCACGGACATCTGGCCCAGCATTTGATGCCACTCCCAACACAGTGTTAGCGAAAGATTTTTTTCACCTGACAACGACTCTTAATGATCTCCACAGTACAGAATTAGCATATTACATGTACCAACATAAACACAGGAGACAAACAGGTCCAGCCAAGTGGGAAAAAAAATCACTCCAATGTGGATTAAAGCCATAAAAACAAAGGAAAGACGCATTTTTCGCTATTCCTTGGCAGCTTGTTTTGTGAATTTTTCACGTAGAGCTGTGACACTTATATTGTTRGAAAGAGCAGAGTCTGGGCTTTAAATTGATGGGCTACTTGTATGGTTTRGATCGTTTTCCCCGACGTTAGTGAACTGAAAACGTAATGATTATCAGGCAGAGGTTCTGCTGCTCTCTCTTCTCGAGGGGAGGGGGGGGGGGCGCTCATCACTTGGCTTTAGTCTACGCTGTAATATACACTCTAACAAGGTTTTACTTTTGCGTAAAACTCATGACAAAGTTGCATAAAAACATTTCATATAACACAAACGCGCGCATGCACACACACCTACTTTTGTACCGGCTGCTGTTAGCTTCCTGCTAGCTGTCCTCTGGAGGTGGTCTTTCCTCTCTCGTCTTGGCAGTAAAAGGGGATAAATGTACATCTCCCTTTTGTAACCTCCGTCTTCTCATTTCTGATGCTGACTCTTGAATATCCTCAAGTTAGAAATGCTGATTACAAACACAAGTGTGAGCTTTTAAAGACAAGTTTTCCCTGTAATGCTATGATCCTCTGCTGTCCTCCTCATGAAGAGGAAAATGGATAAAAACTAACTACTCTATTGTACCTGCTGCTTAGTGGACACAACGGCACACAACAGAACTCACGTTTTATACCAGTAGATCACAGATGCTTTAACTTTTGTGACTTTTTCACGGACTAGTTCTAGCAGCTAATGCTAAAAACATAGGCAGTAAGCAGGAAGTGGAAGGGAGGTGCGTGGCAAGAATTTTACTGGAAATACGTCATTAATGACTGTGGCATATAGGCTATTAGCTCACCAATTCCATTCACAGCTCAATGTATGACAACTTAATGGCTCCAGGCTCACTGGTGGTTTAAGATCTAAATAATATTTATATAATGAGCCTTAAAATGCATAAAGAAAACAACATTGAATCAACAAAAAGTTGTATGGAAGCAAATACCTGTAGCAGCTTTGTGTCCAGCTCTCCCTCACAGCTGACTGAGGAAAGCTGGAGCAGGCCTTATTAACACTCCACACAAGGTGGGTGGCTGAATGAGTCATGTGACTATGATCACATGACTGAACCAAATTTGAGGATGATTTTACCCTGGGTTACACTCAGTTTACCATCTGTTACAAACATCTCAAGCTATTTTCAAATACTTTCTAAAAATATTTTTCTTTTTATTTTCCCAACCAGAGAAACACATTTTTTTACCCTGTTAAGATTCAGCAGCTTCACAACTGCTACTTCTGTGTTAAAATAGTTTTGTTAAATTTAAACATTAATCCTATTTAAAAAGATCCCCTGTAACAAGCAGCTGCAGTAAAGTGATGCTTTCAGCATCAGTGCGTCTGCATGACAAATTTCTACATCTGATGAAATCCACAGAGACCTCTCCACAGACATCTGTGTCGGCTTTAAACACACCACAAGCACATGCTCCAAAAAGCATGCTTTGACAAAAAACTGTAACAAGAGTCATCACCATCATCTTTGTATTTCATTATTAAAAGCATGAAAACACACACAGACAGCTCCTGAACAAAAACTGTAATGAATTTCTGTGAAATCTAAGCCTTGTTCACCCACTGTGTTTGGAATGGAAAGGAAACAAACTGGCTGCAGGCTTTTTCACAGTGCTTAGGACACCTCAGGAGCTGTGCAACTTCACACTGTGCAAAGGCTTAATCTGTTGCCTGCTGATGTGCTGCAGAAACACCAAAAGTACACATCTTRCAAAAGCTCTTTACAAGCCTACATTTTTAAGAAAAAATGCTTAATGTGAAAGAATATGCAATACGAAGTTGTTTTTGCATTGCAGACGCACGCCTACCATATTTATAGTGTGAATGGATACAAAATCACATCTACCATCTTCATTCATGATGCTCTTTGCAGGCAGAAACCATGAATTGAAATGAAATTATAAACAGCGGATAAATGCAAGTCATGGATAATTATTTGACACAGATTCACTAAATTACAAAGTTTTAAATCAAAAACAATACTGCTTCCGTGCCTTTAATTGCGACAAAAACTGTGGACAGATGTTAATTACTTAAAACATAAAATAGATCAATCCATGATTTGATCAAAAATGTGCTTTTATGGACGCATGTTCATAAAACAAGTCTGAAAAACGGTTGGATGAAAGTGCCTACTGAATTTTAAAAAAATGAGAGAGAAGACACGGTGAGTTCACTCAGCTGGAATAAGTAAAATTATCTCAGTCAAAATCATTTATCTGTGGTTAAAAAAAGCATTGTGTAGTGGATCGTGGGAAACCTGTTTCGTGAGTTCGAGCATAAATTGAGTAATTGACGGAAAACACAAAATCTTCTATGTAAGGTCTCCATTTAGTTCTTCAGTACTGAGCTACTAAAAAWGTGTTAAGCACATCTGAAACCTGGCATTTTTATATGTCTGTGTTTTTTGTTTCTTTTATTAATTAACCTTATTGTTTTGGAATTATAAAACAAGACCTGTTTGTAAAATATTGTTTTTAATCAAGTCATTAAACGTGTCTTAAGGGGCCGTGGTAGACTGGTGGTCAGTGCCACAGACTCATAATACTGAGGCTGTAGCCCAGGTTGTGTCAGGAAGGGTACCTGCTGTACAACAACTGAAATATCTTTGCTGAGTTTGTTTGCTGTGGYGACCCCTAAAGAAAGGAGCAGCTGAAAGAAAAAAAAGTGTCATTACACAGCACGAGATCATTCCTTTYGCCAAACTGTGCCTCTTATTATACTGTGTTAAATCAAAACTCTTATTGAACCATATTGTATCATCACTGAGGAATGATTAATATTGTGCTGCATCTGTTGCTTATGTCTCCTAGTATAGAGGATTATTTGCAATGTGTCAAGACACATTTAGAGTTGACCACAGACCAGAAATCCACAATCCTAGTATAAGTGTATAAAAAAAGCAGGAAAAAAAACACAATAGAGCTGAACAAAGAAGGGTGAAATGCTTTTGTTCATTGCAGTAGATTGTAAAGTTTATTTCTCAGCCATATTTAATCCAAGTGAATGAAACTACTACAGGCCAGGAGTGAAAGCTCTGAAGCTACAGACCGACAGGTGGGCAGAGGGGGAACAGCCCTCCTGCTCTCCTCTCTGACGTAACAAGTATCAGGCCTGAGCATTCTGATGATGACAGATTACAAGAGAAAAGAGGCAGGAAGTAGAAGAAAGAAAGGAAGAGGGAGGGAGAATAACCCGCCCACCCACTTTGAGCTCTGGGAAGCTACTGGCCTGGAGAAAGCAGAGGGGAGGAGGGGTTTGCTTATTGTTTGAGCTCTGTGTGCTGCAGATCCAGTCTCAGAACACACTCATCCAGGTCTGGCTATTTATATCCTCCCAATATCCATGCAGACAGAAGCAGGCAGGCTGCAGTCGCTTTTATCATTGCATAGATTACAGAGGAAGCTTGGAATTGTATGCCTCCGGTGTGTCTGTTTCAGCTACTTTACTGAATTTCCCCTCGATGGACAATGTGATTGCAGAATTGCATGCTTTTTTTTGTTTTGTTTTTAATGCCCAAATTGAAAAAACAAAACCCAAAAATAAACATAGGTTCATTTAATCAGAAAAAAATATAAAATACATAGACATAGAGTTAGTAATTCCAAGAAGAAGTGGGTTGATTTTAGAAACCGAAAATGCAGTCTTCTAAAAAGCTAAAAAAGTGTTTTACCATTATTCATTGTTATGCATCAGGAAAACAATCAACACTGTATCACTGACCTTTCAGTAGTAGCCAAGAAAAGGAAAACTTGTTTGTGTTGTTGCATTTTTGTTAAGAAATGATGATAGTGGAAGGTTAAAAATTACCAAAGCATTCAGTAACACAATAAAAAAACAAAAATTTATTGAGCTGCGATTTAGTTGAGCTTGAGTAAAAGTAAACTGGTTGACACAGGGTTGGTAAAGACCACAGGGTCAAAGAGTGTTTTTACTTTGTAACATTTCAACTGTACATAAAAAAGAAAAAAAACATCAACATTTTCTTTCAGAAAGACTGAACCTTTGTGTTTTTGCATAAGATCAGCTGCTGACTCTTATTTTGAATGATCTTCAGGAGAAATCTTTATGCATCTTATCTTGTTCTATTTTTATTGTATCACATTTGAAACATTAACACAGCCAATGGACACTAACCAGTCCACATACTTCAGATTTTTTTAAAGCTTGTAATTCAGCAGAACTGTTTTCAAATGTTCAACATGTAAGGCTGCATTAGTTCTTTATTTATTTATTTATTTATTTATGTTTGTTTGTTTGTTTATTTATTTATTTGTTTGTTTGTTTGTTTTGCAGCATGAATGAATATACAGAACAGGGACCAGGAAAGAAAATATAAAATGATGTGAATTGACAACTAAGTTTCTGCAAGTGCAATATAATATGTAGATAAATGTAAGACCAGAAGACATTGGGCCTCATGCAAGAACCGTTCGTACGCACAGATTTGTTCTTAAATTGTGCGTACGAGTGATTTAGGAGAATTTGTGGCATTCACCAATGTTTTCGTATTCTACGATTTTTTTCAGATACGAACAAAATTCAGGAGTGGTCCAGACCTGTCGTATATTTTACGAGCAGTCAGTCTGCTGTTATCCAGACGGGTTTTCTTCACTAATAACTTTGAAGAGCGATAGCCATGTGATGTGGGTATCAGTCACCTGGAGGCAGGACTCAAAAGCCTGAATTTTGCCTGAAACTCTCAGACTGAAGAAGTCTCTTGGAAGAGAGACGAAACGTTTCATTAAAGAAGAACCCGTCCAGAGGACCTATACAATTTTTTTTTTCCTTTTGATTTTTTACCTGGATTACTGAGATGCATCAGGACACTAATAACTTTATATTTCGTTAGTTTGAAGATATTTTGAGTTGAAAATAAATCACACTCCATGATTATGTTGACAATAGGCTATTCTGCTTGAATTAGAGTTATAATTTTAAATGTAATAATTTAGACTAACAACAATATAAATTGTCCGTCCGTCCGTTTTCTGCCGCTTATCCGGGATCGGGTCGTGGGGGGGCAGCAGGAGACCCCGCTCTCCCCAGCGACACCTTCCAGCTCGTCCTGGGGGACACCGAGACGTTCCCAGGCCAGAGAGGATACATAATCCCTCTAGCAAGTCATGGATACTCTCCAAAGTGCCAGACATACTTTGAAAAAAATTTAAAATGCTTATTTCCGAACCGCAACTGAGACCACCTGCGACCGCGCGGGGGGTACGGTGCGCAGCGTTGCCGCTTCTGAATAAATGAAAATGATTTAACGCAGTTGTTTATACATTTAGCAGCTCTTTTTATTCCACAGCTGACCTGCTAAAAATGACAGATTTTCTTTTCTGGATCTCTGACAGACGGACTTCAATCTCTGAACTTGTAAAGTTCTTCTTTTTAATTTTCGCTGTCATTTTCATGAATGGACACTTGTATCTGAGGCAGGAAACATAGCCTTATATGGTGTTTTTGGGGTGGTAATTATGCTAATCTCCTCTCGCGTGCACAAGCAGCTGGATACGAACAGGTGGAATTTACGCAGCTCATTTACACTTTTCCTGAAGACAGAAGAGTTTGTTGAATCTGACGTGACATGTTCATACGAACCCTTCGTACGAACAAAAGTAAGAGAAATTTAGGATAAGAATACAAACATGTTCTTGCATGAGGCCCATTGACCTCAAATGTTAGACAAAATTTAACCAACATATCTGAATGGCGACAATATAAAACAGGCAGGAAGCTACTCTCATATTTTATTAATGTTACAGCTGAAATAGAAAAAGAGACAGAAAACCACTACAAGCAACAACACCATAGCTGACAGACCATGGTCATAGGACACAGAGCTAAAGGCATGTTTATGTTAAGAACGGTGGTGGCCAGAGATTGGGTACTAGCTGAGAATGTAAAATAAGCTGAAAAGTAAAGTGTATGTGGGTGTTTGGGAGGAGACATGGCTCTGTCTATTAATAGGTGTGAGATGCAAGGGAAAACTCTCTGCTTCATTTGCAGAGTGGAACTTCAGAAAAGGATGGCTAAGGAGGACTCCTCGAGCCTGAGAGCAAAAGGATGTGTGGAGGCAGATAAGAGCAGGACCCTCCCAAAAGGGAGATGGGAGGTTTGGGACGTAAACTGAAAGCTGGAGGATTTGTAAATGTAAAAGATGAATTGCTCTCACTGACAAGATCCCTACAAATAGAAATAAGACGTGAGTAAATGCTGCCATTTATTTGATTAGACAGTAATCATTTTTGTTTTAGCTTAAACACACACGCTGAAGTGGTCTAAACATCTTCAGAGGTGACAGAACGATTGAAGAAAAAGGCAAAACACCACTGCTGCTGTTTTCATCCCCCCCGCCCTTCACGGCTAAGCATAACTCCTCCATTCAGAACAGAGGAGGAAATGAGGAGGCAAAGCACGAGGATGGTGACACAAAGAATCTCATTAGAGGCAGCCCCAGCAGGGTGCTGGTACAATATGGCAGCAGCATTAGCAGCAACTGCAGCCCAAAATCTCTGCAATAAAAGACACATTCAGTGGCAACAACACAAGAACGCATGGAGAAAAATCCAACTCGCTGAGCTAAAAAACAGTAAGCGAGGCAAGCGTAAAGGAAGACGCTTTGGATAGAATTTAAACTGAAATAAATAAATAAAGATTAGTCTCCTATTATGACTAAGAACAGGGATTATACAGATTACCTGCTCAGTAAGTAATTCCAAATTGAGAGAAATAGTCAGCGCAGCCACAAAAATAAGAGACACGCACGAGAGAAAACACAATGAAATATGAAAACAGAAATGAAATAAAAAAGATGCTCACAGATGGAGAGAATAGAGGTCAGGTGCAAAAGGACACAGCAGGGGGTGGGCTGGGGGGGCATCAGCAGTGTAGAGGTGAGCGTTTCATAACAGGAGCAGGAAAGTGTATAAAACAGATCTAACCCCAACCCTGTATCTAACACTGCTAAATATTAACAGCAGTCGTCTGCCACTTCTGAAGGCGAGCATGAATAATACAGGCTCCTCCCATTTATGACAGCACTGAATTATTAATTCAGAACCACGGACTTGCATTAGCACAGACTGTAGAGAACGCTGTGGGGAGGATGCATATTTGCCTGCTTTGACTCCTCAAAATAAAGGAGTTCACAAGCTAGAAGTGTTGGAGTGTACAGTCTGTGTGCCACATGCATATTCATACAGACACAGAACCCGACCTGCTGTTTTCTCTTGAGGGCTTGGCTGATTTTTCTCCACTCATAACAACATTCCTAATGAAGAACTGCAGACACCTTTCACTTCAAATAAATAATTAAATAAACAACCCTGGTAAACACCTGTCATGTTCTATCATCCTTTCAAGTTCAACGAGGACCATTCAGGAAAGTAATCAAGCAACACTACAAAAAGACCTCTACTGAAAACATGATATATGATGCAGAATAACGATGCAGCAATCCTTACCATTTCAGCAACAATAGAACCCAAGAGACAAAATTAACTAGGTCATTGGATTCTTTTCATAGACTAGATTAAAAAAATGAAGCCTAATTAGCTTCACAAAGAACAGACAAATTTAAGACAGCACATTTTGACTATAAATTACATACATTCAGTTTTCTGATTTCTGCATGGTCTAATGAATCAGTTTTGATTCCCTTCCACTTCATGTATTTCTTTACAAAGACAAACAAATAATAATAAAAAATACTTATAGTCAACCACGTATGTCACTGCCCCGCACCGTAGACTGTCCCCATTTGGCGGGCGGCTGTGGCGGAGTGGTTAGGGGAGTCGTCCTGGAACCAGAAGGTYACTGGTTCGATCCCCCGTCCAGCCGTCTCAGTCGTTGTGTCCTTGGGCAAGACACTTCACCCACCTTGCCTACTGAYGGTGGTCAGAGGGTCCGGTGGCGCCGATGCATGGCAGCCCCACCTCTGTCAGTGTGCCCCAGGGCAGCTGTGGCTACAGTGTAGTTTGCCATCATCAGTGTGTGAATGTGAGAGTGAATGGGTGAATGTCTGTTAGTGTAAAGCGCTTTGGGGGTCCGGAGGGACTTGAAAAGCGCTCTATAAGTTCAGTACCATTTACCATTTCTCATGCCTTGAAAACATACATCTGAGTATCCTATGTGGCTGATGGTATTCCAGAATTCCTCGTCGTCAGCAAATTAAACAGAAAAACAAAGACAGCAAAGAGTTACTTAAATTTTATTATTTTTTATTTTATTTTACAGCGAAGTTTGGAATTTTATCACGGACAGAAGATTTTGTTTTTATAAGCATGTTTAGCAACTAAGCTGATGAAATTTTGGCTGCATGTTAAATAAAATACAATTACAACTACCAATACTGGAGCTAAACCCACATTATGAATGCCTCCTATTTATTTAACATTTTTCTAAAAATTACTGAATTTTGTGAAGTTATTCTGTGAAAAACAACAACTGAAGGCAAGTGATATAAAACATATCACCAAGGTCATGTAAACACAACGTCTCCTGTAGATTAGACCGTCTCATTTCACAGTTGTTTATACAGCCGACATGAGCGGCCTATGGCCCACGTAAGGGTGTGGCCAACGTGGGTCGCCGTGTACGTCGACTGCWACCCGTAAATTGAGACACAGCCATTATCAGGCAAAGAAGAAAAAAAAACAATAAAAACTAGAGCACTGCTGCTGAAATAGAAAACAGGATGAGAAGACAATAAAAAATCTGTGTAGTCTAGTAGAACATACAGCTGTGTTAAAGTGATTAGATGCTTAAGACTGATAACTAAGTTACAAACCTTTGCACTACGACAACAAGACTAAAGTTTCTTTTGACTATAAAAGTGTGGAATGAGATCAATCCAGAAAGACTGTGATGGTACAGGACACTTTTTTTTGCTAATGCAGACTTGCTATTTGCAGATGCAGCAACCTTGCCTGCAGAGGAGCAGAGCTCAGGGATTTCTTCAGTAAATTTATGAAAGCCTGACAAACAGCATGTGATGATAACCATATTCACATACAGCTCAGGGATGGACAGGCACAAAACCTTTAAAAAAGTTCAGATCCTTTGAAGTTKGGCTTT
The DNA here is from genome assembly GCF_001266775.1 of Austrofundulus limnaeus. Taxonomy (NCBI): domain Eukaryota; kingdom Metazoa; phylum Chordata; class Actinopteri; order Cyprinodontiformes; family Rivulidae; genus Austrofundulus; species Austrofundulus limnaeus. Next base: position 15,838 of record NW_013952927.1, on the reverse strand, counting down.
GTGGAAAGATAAAAAAACAATAAAATTCTTACATGTTGTAGAAAGTGATTTGAACAGTCGGTTTAAATTGATAACAATTTTGAATCACTGGTATTTATAATGAATTACATGGCTTCAAACATAAATAAACAGCTAACTGTAGCTCTTCAGGTGCAGCATGAAGCTCATATTATTATACTAACATTTGTCAGAAAAACTATGTTATGCAAAACTTACAGTGCTGCATAGGTTTCTTAAATATAACTTTGTATTTTTATTGGGTTTCTTTTAAGACTAAAGTAATCCACTTTAGTCTTGATCCAGAAAGGTCTAGCTTTTAGACTTTAGCTCAGAGGTCTTTAACTGTTTCTTGTGATTCACTGTCCTGCATGTTTTAGATTTTTCCGTGCTTCTGAACACCTGCTTCAAATAAATAAATGGCATAATGCCATCAAGTTTAGCAAAAGCCTGTAAAACACACATTAATTTCAGTCAGGTGGGTTGAACACGCAGGACAGTGGGTCACGAGGAACAGGGTTGAAGACCTCTGCTTTAGCTATTTCTCCAAACTGAAGTTCTTCAAAATGCTTTACACAACAGGCAAAATATTACAGTTCACATTTTTCCCCAAAAGCCATTTTCACAAGCCGTACAAATCCATGAAAACACAGATTCTGGTGCTTTAGTCGAAAGCTTAAACATACAGAAAACTCTGATTCAATTTGCTTTAAAATGTTCTCCACAAAACCCGACAACTAAAGCATATCRTGAAAAATATTTAGATGGTATTTAGAGCCGAGTGGCAAAATCTGTTTTTGCTTTCACAAACATGCAAGATTTTGAAATCAATCATTAACTGTTGAAAACAAATTTTTTAAATACTGAAAATTTGTTTCCTAATAATATTTTAAGAATTATTAACCCAGTTTATCCACATTTTTTGTAACGAGCATTGCGACACATGAACCAATGTGTGCTGGAATGATCAGCAGAAAGAAAAATAAGAAAACATCCTKATTACACAATGTAGTTAAAACGCAAGACAAAACCTTTAAAGTGCACAGGCAGTGAATGTCTATAAATTTAATCAGACACATTTGTGTCCAAGGGTGTTACAAGCAACATTACTTTGTAAAAGCGCAAATAAAAAAGACAACTGAAGCACAACATCTCAGTGGTAAAATGAAGTATCCTTCATCCCAATAACAAAGCATTGTCCTTTGTTTGACTGAACCGCTGTAAAAGCAGGAAAAC
>NW_013952927.1:11561-12721 GCF_001266775.1 Austrofundulus limnaeus | reverse complement strand
ATTTTGTCTCTCATAGTTGAGGTCTACCTATGATGTCAATTACAGGCCTCTCTCATCTTTTTAAGTAGGAGAACTTGCACATTGGTGACTGACTAAATACTTATTTTCCCCACTGTATCTTGTATATGTTTTTTGCTAGATGATATAACCCTAACAGGAAAACAAAATACTTTTTTTTGTTATTCATTTGGAAACAGTATTTAATACTTTGATTTATAGTGATTCAGTATTATAATCTCTGACAGTGTTATTTTATAAGTGAATGTGGTAAAGTTGGGTCCAGTTTACGGAACGGAATTTTTAAGCTCAACCGTAGCATTTCTAATGCAGTTTGTAAACACAACAACAGCGCTTGTTTTCTCTGAGACTGAAGCTTTTTGAATCCAGGTCTCAGAGTAGTGGTTTTTTGGAAACCATGGAGTGAAAATGCACGTGAACGCTACACGGCTGCAGTCAATAGTTTTTCTGCACTTGTGTGTCGATGAGCATGCGCTAACAGCCAGCACACAGCAAAAGTTTCTTCTAAACTAACAACAATTAAAATAAATTACATACAGCAGAGTGTTTTTTTGTGTTATTCACCATTTGCAGGTTGTAGGAGCTAAACACAAAAAGCATAGGTCCAAAGAAAAAGTATTCACCAGRTTCGGAAGTAAATGATCATGCAGCCAATGCATGATCAGTGCCTGAGTGAGACCAATGCGTTACTGCAGTGGTTCCATGTAAACGGACAATTTTTTTGTGTGTATTCACCCCAGTAAACATCAGCATTTCCAGAGACCATTGTCAGGTAAACAGGGCCTTAATCATACAAAACCCAGTTTGAGATGTGTCGAGGAGGAGCATGATGACACTTCAAGAACAATGGTTATAATTTACCAAAGTTCACATCATCATCTCACTTCTGAATATTTCATGATCACAGCTGCTTGACGAGAGATGAGAGGATGTATTTTAAACTACTGTATTCATCACACAATCAGATGTTAGAATTTTTAAAAAAATAACATTACATAACTTACTGAATAGTCTGAACTAGGCATGCTAAAGTGTCATTAAGGGCTCGACACACGGGAGGCGACGTCGCTCGCTCTCCATTCATTTCCTATGGAGCCTGTGCGATGAGGCGACAATCGCTTGTCCTCCTCCAGCTAAGCGAC
>NW_013952927.1:6928-11192 GCF_001266775.1 Austrofundulus limnaeus | reverse complement strand
GTGAAGACAAGCGACCTGAGAGCGCGATTCGCAACACTGCAATCGCTATCGCGTCCCGTGTGTCGGGTTTCACCCTGGCTGTGATGACAGCCGTTAATCGCTGTAGTTTGTCGTTGCCCGTGTGCCGAGCCCTTTAGACTGACTGCTTTCAAATGAGGGTATCACAATAGCTGCTAAATTTGGTTCAGAATAGCACGAAATTAAGATTTTAGTGACAGTACACATGAATGTTTCCAGCTTTATTTGTATGACTAAATACATAAGAAAACAATTTCCATAAATGTTCAACAGCTCTGCAGTGACTGAAGGAACAATTTAACTATGGTATTCTTATGCTTTGTGGATTTCCATTTATGAAAAATTACAAGACTAATTTTCCACCATTAGCTGATGTGTAAATTAAAAACAGGCAGATACAAGTCAAAATCCTCATCGGCATAATTTCTCATTGATAAACACAAACAACAACAAAATACTGTTGCTTTTTTACAAAAGGACAGAAGATCAAGGAAAGATCACATAAAAACATGCTTGAATTAACAACAAAGTACAAAGCAGACTAAATTCTGTTCAGTTCTCTGCTGCAACTTGAAAGGAGGTATTTTCCTGACTCTTTATGTAGTTGAGTCATTCAAACTCTTCTGAAGTGCAGCAAGGAACAGATAAAAAGGAAGTACTGGAGTCTCCCTGCCGAGACAGGATTCATTGTCGTCGTCGTCATCATCATCATCATCATCATCATCATCATCATCATCAGTGATTCAAGTTGTAGGACTGTCAAAATAACTTTTAAGTTAAATATAGAGAGAAAAACTTCAACTTATGCTGACTGCACTGCTTTGTCTGCACTTCCCCAATTTATCCTGTGAAGCAGCCACGATCAAGACACACATGTGGTGTGTTTAAGGGCAGGGAAATCAGAGAGCAAAAGTAACCAGAAAAAAAATCTAAATATAACATGTTGGCAGAGCTCTTTGCTACAGTGGCTGGGGAATTTGTGCTTGAAGTTTAGATTCAGAACAACAGAATATTTCTATATAAAAACCTGATGCCAGGACATCAAGCTTCATAATAAAATACAGATAAAGACAGATAATAATACAGATAAAGAAGTATTGCTTGTTACATACTGGTTATTGAATACTATATGGTACATAGTTAAGCATAAAAGAATAACCACAATTACATACATTTGGAACTGTCTGAAATTAAATAAAACTTAAGAGAGTGGTAAACAATCTTTAAAAACAAATGTGGTTGAGAAAAAAATGGCTTGATATACCAGTCTGTGTTTGCTGCACCAGTTTCACTTGCTGCTGACAGGGAGTTGGTGATGTTTTAGGAAGAGGGCTTAAACTTGTAGGATGCTTCATTTATATGTACTTAGAATGTTCTACCCAGTGGAACTTCATCAGGTGGTGGAACAGATTTGATGTGCTCCCACTGCAAATTGGCACCACACTCTCTGGAACATTTTACAGAGTACAGAAAGCTGAAGTTTATCAGACCATCATACCTGAAGCACATCTTTACCACTGAATTATGATAGTCCTTTCCTTCTTAAATATTTTGTCTGCTTCCTTTTCAACAKTGAATGCTTTTTCATTAACTACTATTGAGCTCATTTTGTGTAAATGTCCACTATGTTGTAGGTAGCATTGTTAGCATGCTGTAAACAGTGGTAGCGCTGAGCACTGGTGTTGTGTGTGTGGCTTACTTCATCTTGCACTGATGTAAATTATGTTAATCAAATCTCTTTAAAAGTCATATCACCACTATTGAAATGTTTTCTATCACAATATTTATTGATAACAGATTATTGTTAAGCACTATAAAAAAGGCTAACATCTCAGGGGTAGCCATGATGGAATTTTTCAGGTTGTCCAGCAGACAACCTCTAGATAAAATCTGGTTGTCCACCAAGACTTTGGGTTGTCTGCAATCTTTAAATTAAAATTGCCAAAAATCTCAAGAAAAATGTAATTTATTATTGCACTATAAATTACTATAAATTACTTCCCCCAATACCACACATTCAAGAGCTTTGTCCTACATGCCAAAAGGTTTTCATTTAGATTTAATTTGGATTCTCAAAACTGATGACATTCTGAAGGAAGACAGATTTTAAACAGCTTTTCTCTAGTTTACATTTTTGTCATTTCAGTGTTTTCAACTGAGAGGTTGTCTGATATAAGATTATAGCACAGGAAGTCCACTGAAGAGTATAAATTACATATTAACGCTATAATAATAAGGGGCTTGGGCCAAAAATATTGCTGAAAGCAACCCTCTTCAGCGTGCAGCTGCTGGAGTAGACCAGTGATACTCACCAAACTCAGAAAGCCTCTGAATTACCCGGTGAATCCAGACACGGTACAGAGGTGCCCGACAACGTTCTCTTGCTTTCAGTAAATAAAGCCAAGCCACTCCCTCAATTTTACCCACMCCTGATTGTACAAAGATGCATAGGAGGATTGCAGATGTACAGGATTGCAGAGGAAAACAACCAAACGTCAAGAGGCTCCTACCAACATGCGTCTTTCCACACTCTACTCTTGGGCTGCACGATATTAGAAAAACCTGTGATGTACGATATTGGTGCTTAATATTGCAATGACAATATGATTTGCGATAAATGAACAAATACATAATTATGTAGTTTTGATGCCTTTCTGCTTTGGATTAAGAGCAAAAAAAAAACATATAAAAAAATTCATTCCAAAATGATTTTTTTAAATGAAGGGATCCATCCAATTGGCCAAAYACATTAAGGGCTCTATTTGAATGGTGAAATACAACAAACTTCCGTTTGAGTGACAAAACTCGAAAATGCAAACTTTTGAGCCAACCATTTATTGCAGTTTATGCAGCTGTTGCGACATAAAGCTGTTATCGTGATGACAATGAATTTTCAATATATTGTGCAGCCCTGCTCTACTCAGACGTGCCTCTACTGTTATTTTGACACTTGATATCAAGCGTCTGATTTCAAAGTGCACAAGCATCCAACTTGAGGCATTGGATTTTTGATGTATGAAACATGTTTGGTCTGAACGCACCAGCATGGTCATCATTACTGGAAAATAAACAGAAGGTCAAATATTGAATAAAATCACACAAAGCTGCATAATGTTTCTAAGTATACAGATAGCTACTCACTCAGAGTCACATTTAACAGAGGACATTGATTTATCAAGTACAAAATGTGTATACACCACTTTGTTTTCACATGTTCAAACAAGGTTTTGGAGCCTTTCCAGCACCTAAAAGTGGCTCTTGCAGTTAATAAACTGCAATTATTATTATTATTATTATTAACTGAATTATCAAAAGTCCGGTTGGCTGTCAACTTATAGATTATATTAGGATTGATTATATATATTATATAAACTCATTACTGTAATGTATATGTTTGAAAGTGATTGTATACTGAACATGTGATGTCTGGACCCTGGTTTTAACAGTGAAAGTCAACTTTTCTCTGTACCATTAAATTAGGCCAACTACAAACTAATGTGAAAAGAACAAAGAAAGGTAATAAAATATTCCTCAGTTTTCTGAATAGCATCTAGTATCATCACATTAAAATGGTATTCCAGTTGCATTAAGCCATCTGCTCTGGAACTCATCTGTACAATTCTGCTCGAAGAGGAAGTGTCCAACTGTTCCTCTCAGCAAACACTTCACTCCTACCTCATTAATTCAAATTAGCTCTTCCAAAACACACACACACACMAATGTCATCAAATCTCCCTGTCAGTTGGGTAAAGGTGACAGTGTTAAACAAGTTTACAGTGCAAATTACAGTTTCTCTATTAAACACAACTGGGGTTGTTGATGAGTTATTAAGTGTTGAAAAGAGCCCACCCACAACAGCACAGGTGAGTATTCTCAATGCCTGAATGACTTAAGCAATGATAAAAGAGCTGAAAATGTTATAGTATTAAAAGTTATTTTTCATTTATTTTTATTTGCAATGTGTTCAAATAAAATTCAAGTGCAAAAAAAATGAGTAAAAATGCAGTGAATTTTTGTTAATGCTGTCTGCAGTTATCTTTGTTTTTCATACCAACTCTACCTTCTCCTCTTTTAATGGTGCGTTCACACCAAACGCGATTTCAGCGTCAGGAGCAGCAGGTTTACATACAAAGTCTATGGTGGACGCGCTTCAAGCAACGTCGGGAAGTTCTGCGGCGCCTCAAGCGCGATTAGAGCAGCGCGATTTGAACGATTTGGACAGATCGTCCAAATCGTTCAAATCGCG
>NW_013952927.1:3388-6536 GCF_001266775.1 Austrofundulus limnaeus | reverse complement strand
GCGCAGCTGTCTGCGTCTGACCTCAAAGTGCACAAGCTTCAAACTTCAGCGTTGGCTGCGATTTTGAAGCTGAAATCGCGTTCGGTGTGAACGCACCATAAATGTTGCCACTGGTTCAGCAGCAACACCTGACCAGAGAAATTAGAAGTCAAGCTGTCTGAAATGCTTGACTCTGGAAATGTTAGATTTCCAACACACTTTAGTCGAGGGATTACCAGCAGGAAACCTCTGAAGCCTGAAGGTGAAACGATGAGGTATGCGTCAGGTTCGCATCTTATCTCATTGGCTAGTCAGAGGCCACAGCGGTCAGAGCCTCCTGGCCGTCAAGGAGATCCCCAGCCGCTGCCCAGACAGAGAGGCTGAGCTGAATTTACATGAGATTTCTAAAAAAGAAAAAGGAAAAAAAGATAAAATATTCTGCTGGGCCACTTGAGAAGAGACATATTGGGGTGGTCTATTTCAGTGGTATCCAATCCTGGCCCTCAAGGGCAAATACCCTGCATGCTTTAGATGTCTCCCTGTTTTCAGCAGGTCTTCAAGTTCTATAGCCTATTAATCATTCATTTATTCAAATCACGTGTGTTGAAGTAGAGGAACATTTGAAACATCGACGATCAATACTGGAAGCCACTTGTCTAWCAGATATCAGCTGATGCAAAAAAAGCAAAGAAAGAGAAGTGGACCAGAAAAATACAATGCTATGGGAGGAGTCTGAGATGTGTTTTACTAAAACTGACCCTTTTAGAAATCAAATTTGTTGTGCCAAACACAAAACTACAAAAACGCATAATTTGCCCAGACCAGAAAACACATTTGTTTTAGAATACTGGTGATGCCAAGTGGGTAATGCAGTCACAAGAAAAACAGGCAGAAAGTTGTATTGATATTTGCACAGTAACTGTACTGCTCACTACCCTATTGAACAACTCACAAACCAAAATAAACCCAGCACTACTCACTGTATGATGCACCTACACAGACTCTGAAAGAGGAAGCTGCACAGGTGCAGAGCTAGTGTCAGTCTCGCTTTCAGTTAGTTTTCCTACAAAGGTAGACTGCGGCACAACTTGCCTCTTTGCATGTTGCAAGGTCTACAATACAAATGCATCGCTGAATGTGCATGCACTGTATTATATTCAGTGAACTGAATATATATTCATGTGCTGCTGGCAATGCAGTGTTATTTATTCTACAGCTACAAACCTCATGCCAAACAATTCTGAAGAAAAATTTAAGCTGAATGCATCTATGCAGAATAATGCTATATGAGCTACCGTGCAGAATCTTCCATCACCTGTTCTCCTGTGTCTTAGTACACTCAGTACACCATAAGCTACAGAGCAGATTCATAAATAAAACTCTGGTCTTACATTTACTGGCGATAAGTCTGGGAAAAATAATAAATAAATAAAAAATAGGCTAAATGCTGCCACGCCGTGCCTGTCTTGGACAAACTTCAAATGTGCAATGAGATGGTCAGTGGACAGACAGGGGAGCCTTTATTTTTTTGCCTGTTGGGCACATAAAGCAGGCTCAAAGCTTAACACGACTAGACAGCAATCCACAGTACAGCTTCTTGCAGCTTTGAGGATCAACCAGACGACCCCTCAACCCCACAAAATGAACTCATCACTAATTAAAAAAGGAGCCAATGCGTGGCTATTTCTGCAGACTTGTTCTTTCACCTCAAGCCCTCATCAAGCTGCAATCCAATAGGACTAATCCCATGTAGCCATCAATGAAATGGAAGAGGGTTACAGGCAAAGAGAAAAGAAAGAAAAGTGGAGAACAAAGTATTCAGGACAATCATCTGTGAAACTTCTGCTACTAGAAGGTTTTATAGCAGATATGCAGTCTGACGTGAAATTAAAACAGTTTCTTGCAAGTATGGCATTATAATGTGCAGAAATTACAGAGTAATTAAAACAGTCCTAGGACAGATTCAAGGAGTGCTTTGCTGGGCATCGCGGCACACAGGCAGCAGTTCAGCTCTGACAGACACAGCATATGGATTCCTAACATGCTGCAGTCTGGTCATCCACATTCCTCAGAGGATAATGAATGCCAAGCCCCCACAACCCCACCCAATTCAACAAGTCAACAGATTTCTCTAATGGACAACCCAAAGCTCTCATCCTCAGCACCTTGCTTCCACTTAACCAGAATGGGACCCAAGGAAATTGAAAAAATGGGTATCTTCTCATACAAGTGATGCTTTTGGTTTGTTGATTTCATTCTAATAATGGTTAAGGACCACCTTTGACCATGCTACATACCATGTTCCAAAAGCTGAAAATGTCAATCAAATATCCCAGACACCCAGATTATGCCTCTCTTTGAAATCTGGCCAACCCTTTTGCCACTGTTTCTGTTCAGCTTTTAATGCAAAAGTTAAAGTCTGGTCAAACCTAATGAGCTTTTTAGTTATTTAAATGGACAACAAGACCTGACTGGGTGACATTCACGTCATTAAACAACCACAACACACAAACATGCTAAATAATATGAACAGGCATCGAAAAGATATAGTAATCACCATATTTGTTCTCTGAAATAAAATAAATAAATTCAGGGCTGAGTAGGTGTGATACAACTTTACACATAAACATCATGGGAATTCAGAATAAAGAAGAGTTACACAACAGTGTCACACACACATTGTTTCAGTCTGTCTTGCCATGGCTTGCAAAGGTATGAACATTTCAACATTACGGACCTTGAGGAAATGCGAAGCCAAACAATGCAAAAGATGCAACGACGGTCAGTAATGAAGCCATAAAACACAACAACTACAAATAAATATTTGTTTGTAAGCATCTTACTGAGCTGTAGTGCTTCCACAATGGATTTCTATAGATCAGACGTGGCTGCTCAACTTCCAGATCTAAAGAGAAACTAACATCCTGTGGGATAAAGACAGTATGGCATAATTAACACACGATCACAGAAGTGTTTTCGTTAATCAGCGCAAATCCTAACATTTTCTAAAAATGTGACAAATGTCCAACCTTACAGGACATAAATACACACTTCACACAAGCATTATAGCAAGAGCTAAAAGTCCAAAAAATAAAATGATCCTGGTCCCAAAAGGCACAAAATTGCCACACACACACACACACACACACACACACACACACACACACAC
>NW_013952927.1:0-1838 GCF_001266775.1 Austrofundulus limnaeus | reverse complement strand
AATGTATTCTTTACAGATTATAACTAAAAGTTCACAGAACATATTAATAACAGTGCTCACATTTTAATCTCCTTTGAAAGAAGCTGCCAAATTACACAATCAGGAAATTAGTTTCAAATAGCGTGATTCATAGAAAACGTGTCCTTGCATTTGATTATTTGAAACACTGCATTAAAGATTGTAACTACTTCTGATGGTAAACTCTTTATTTTCTCATGCTTTGTGATAAATACCTGCWGAAAACAAACCTGCACAGCCCTGCTGACATGCGATGGCCAACTGAGCGGCACTTAATAAAGTTTACATAAATGTAAGCACAAACAAACAACAAAAAAAAAAGAACCAAGGTCAAAAAAAAAAAAGAAAAACTGGAAAAACCTGGCCTTCAACTCCAATCACTTACCGCTCTCACGCTAACCAGGAGACAGAGAGGCACAGTCGCACGCTACTGTCAGTGTGACAACTAAGGTACTTTGGCCTCTCGCACGCAAGACACTAGGAAACTTGGGTAGAAAACACTGGTGCAGATAAAATACTGTTCACAAACTTTGACCTAAATTCATATTTGTCTGAAAAAACAGTTTCTCACAAAGAGCACAATGGTGATGAGCATCGAGGTGGTGCATCAAGACCCAATAAGTGTTTGCATAAATGCTTTGGTGAATTATTACTAGGAATGTGTCTAAAAAAGGTAGAGCATTTATGGGACTGGCCCAMYGTGTTGGTGAAATGGTAGCAAGTTMACCCCTGTGAACAGGGACAGAAGTTAGTGTCCTAATTACCATGAGCCAGCAGTGTCTTTATTTACAAGGAAGTGTTTTGTCATGCTGTGAATAAAAATCTGAATGAACTGGGCACAGCTCCAAGTCAAACAGCCTAAAGAATACCAGCTACAGTAGGCAGACAGTGATTTGACTTCAAACAAACCTGCCATCGCAAATTTGCACAACTGAAGGGGTTATGATCAGSTTTCACTGCAGCATACATAAATAATAAAAAGGTTAGTTTTTTTTTCTTTGTTTTTTACTCTAACGAGGATGTTCATATGCTTCTTGTGATTTAGCATAAATATTTGGTTACCTCCATGACTGACATCATTTTAGGGAAGTTTTGTGCAARAAGTATAAGATTAAAAATCACAGCATTCAACTAGAACTATATCACTGATGATTACTGTCAATAAGGACAGAACAGAAAACTGACAATAACAGGCATTTACCATGTAAAAACCTCAAGAGTGAGTACCGCAATATAATGTGTAACACAAATTGACCAACTTGTAAGTTGGAGATTAGGGATGCAAACAATTAACTGACTTATGATTAATTGTCAAATAATGGTTTTAAATTTTGTTCCATTTAAATAATTGAAAATGTCCGCTCTAAAAGGAAAGATACACCCTCTCTGAGAATCTGTTTCAATTGGAGTCAAAAGCACAGACATCAAATTTTAAACCAGGTTTTAAATTGTGTTGATAGGCCAAGTCCAACCAGAGTTATTAATAGTTTAACCACCACTTAAAAAAAATACTGTCCAATTCAACGCTCATTGCGAAAAGACACCGCAATCCACCGTCAGTAGCATCCCTCTTTCAAGCCGAAAAAATCTGAACACCTGATCTTTTTTCTGACCAAGGCCCAAAGTTATTTGTCCAGCAGCAAAAAATCTACAGGATGAAGAAAATAAAAAGACCCGAAAGTTCAACGAAGTGTGGCAACGATGAAGAGATTGGGACGGAGAAACAAATTAAATTTGTAATATTCAGCGTGCTTGGATTTTAAAATTAGACCCACTTTCCCTTCAGAATTTTTATCCACAGACACACACACACACACACA
>NW_013952926.1:342390-342827 GCF_001266775.1 Austrofundulus limnaeus | reverse complement strand
ATATTTTTCTGAAGTATGCGTAGCTTTTGTGGGACTCCTACAAATGATGGTTCCTGTCACACTTTAATGTTTTAAATAACTCATGAAAATGTCCAACACTTAGGACGATGGTAACCAGTAGACGACAGCATGGAGCCGAAACACGTCCTGTTTTTTTGGAGCTGGTTATCCCATTTTTATGATTCTTCACAACCGTGCACCCATTAACTCTTCCCCCTAGAATTTTTTTTTCCAATTGAAAATTATTTTTCTTATTCAACACTTAGGATGAAACAAAAACAATCTACTGGATGCCTCTTTTGGAAAGATACTGTAATGTTAACAAGCTGAACAATATAAAACTTATAATAAATTTGTGGAGCAAAATCTTCACAAGTCAGCAAGCTGTCTAAAAGTTTAAAGTGTGACCGGGCTGCAATGAAGCCGTTTAACTTTTC
>NW_013952926.1:340608-341390 GCF_001266775.1 Austrofundulus limnaeus | reverse complement strand
GGCTCAGGCAGTATTTGTCCTGAACACCTGAGAGGGTTGATTCCACTTTTTGTATGCTCTTAATTAACTTGTTAATAATGTCAAATGTAAAGTTTTAATACTCTTCAATTGTTTATGGGTTTTATTTTTTTGCCAACAAGAGCAACTGGATTTTTGCCCAGATCAATCATTTGCCCAATGTTCTGGTCCAAAGGGTATAAAAGGTATAATAAGTTCATGGTCTCAGAAATAAAATATTAACTAATGTGCCTATAATAAATTTGTGGAGCAAAATCTTCACAAGTCAGCAAGTTGTCTAAAAGTGTAAAGTGTGACCGGGCTGCAATGATGCCGTTTAACTTTTCACTGATGCTTCTGATCAGTGTCAAATGTGTCAACACTGAAGGAGCCCTGCATAAACCCCGGCAGATAACTTTATTAATCCCCAAAAGGTTATCTAAATATATACTTATTTGTTCAATAGTTTTACACAAAGATTTTGATTTTAAAGCAGGTCTCATGGATTTGGTTAGTTTAATTTCTCCTTTTTTATGTGGATAAAAGCTGTAATGAGACAAAACAATGAATAAATGGAGCAGTCAGTAAAAACAATACATGACATGAAGCAGCCCTCCTCTTTCTTCCTCCGGCCGTGGAGTGGACTTTTAAACGCTACAGATTAGTAACTCAGCAGAATGAAATTTAAGCAGTCTTGTCCCTGTTAGAGCTGCACCTGTTTGTCTCTCACATCCAACAAGACCAAATAAATATAAAATGTTTTTTGCAAAACTAATAGATTAAAA
>NW_013952926.1:339263-339500 GCF_001266775.1 Austrofundulus limnaeus | reverse complement strand
GTATAAAAGGTATAATAAGTTCATGGTCTCAGAAATAAAATATTAACTAATGTGCCTATAAGGGCCTGAACAACACTGCCTAATTAACAGCTGTTAGTCGAAATTAAAACATTTAAAATCAGCTTTACCAGCTGATTAATATTAGTTTTTTTGGAAGACAATTAAAGGTCATCTATGTGCTTAATTTTACTTTATAAATCACCACAATATAATTTGCAAAGTTGAACATAGTGATTC
>NW_013952926.1:337673-338290 GCF_001266775.1 Austrofundulus limnaeus | reverse complement strand
ATGAAACGTTTCATTAATGAAGAACCCGTCCAGAGGACCTATACAATTTTTTTTCCTTCTCACAAAGAAAAGAAAATGTTTCTGAGCACTCGTTATCATTCCATCTACGATTTGCACCAAGGTTTGTGTGTCCACAGTGCTCCATTATGTTTTCATTGTCTGACTGTCCAACATTCCTGTGATGGAAGTGGAATTTGGAGCCGTCGGACCACATCCATCCTCCTTCCTTGTGGAGATCAGAGAGTCCAATCCAGGTCGGTGCCTGAGCAGGATCAAAGCTCTGAATCAGGGCGTTGACAAATTCATGCTCTTCCAGACTGTGGATGGACACCAGGTTGGTGTTCTGTGATGGACAGTAGAGCTCTGCTTCAGCCCAGGTCCTCTGTGTGGAGATGTACTTGTAGCAGCAGATCTTTGTTCTGCTACGTTCAACTTTATATGTGGCTCAGGCAGTATTTGTCCTGAACACGTGAGAGGGTTGATTCCACTTTTTGTATGCTCTTAATTAACTTGTTAATAATCGATTTTATTTTTTGCCAACAAGAGCAACTGGATTTTTGCCCAGATCAATTGTTTGCCCAATGTTCTGGTCCAAAGGGTATAAAAGGTATAATAAG
>NW_013952926.1:335943-336732 GCF_001266775.1 Austrofundulus limnaeus | reverse complement strand
ATGTTTATGGATTTTATTTTTTTGCCAACAAGAGCAACTGGATTTTTGCCCAGATCAATTGTTTGCCCAATGTTCTTGTCCAAAGGGTATAAAAGGTATAATAAGTTCATGGTCTCAGAAATAAAATATTAACTAATGTGCCTATAAGGGCCTGAACAACACTGCCTAATTAACAGCTTTTAGTCAAAATTAAAACATTTAAAAGCAGCTTTACCAGCTGATTAATATTTTTTTGGAAGACAATTAAAGGTCATCTATGTGCTTAATTTTACTTTATAAATTACCACAATATAATTTGCAAAGCTGAACATAGTGATTCATTTTAATTAAGATTTAAATTTGTGCACAGTGGAAATATGTTGAAAACATTACGAGACTTCTAAAGGGAAAAAGAAATAAAGAAAATATTTGACGCACATGGCTGACTTGACAGCCTCAGCCATGTTCATGAGGGTGGGGGGGGGTCTGTGCTCATCTAAACTTTGTCCCATTTTTCTCAGACAGACTTGACCAATGACATTAGTCCATCAGCTCTGACACCCCTCCTAATAAATATAAAACAGGACCCTGTGAGTTGGATTCAATTTCACAAAGACAATATTTTCATCTGATGATCTCTCTTTGTTTCAACATGATGATCTTATTTTTCTTCATCCTGGCTCTGGCTGCTGTGTCTCCTTCAGATGGACAGGAAGTGCAGCTGCAGACCTACAACTGTCCCATATTCTGGTTCAGCTACAACAGTCGCTGCTACAAGTACATCTCCACACCGATGACCTGGGCTGATGC
>NW_013952926.1:334441-334961 GCF_001266775.1 Austrofundulus limnaeus | reverse complement strand
TTGTCTCTCACATCCTACAAGACCAAATAAATATAAAATGTTTTTGCAAAACTAATAGATTAAAAAAGAGACAGAAATACTTAAAATAACACAAAATTTAATTATTCCCTCTGAATAAAGGCAACCAGAATGTCTAAAAGTGTTGTCATATTGTTTTTGAACTGTTTATTTATTTATTTATTTATTTATGAATAAATAAATACACCCCCTCCACACCCCGCTTTATCTGAAAAAGGGGTATGTGGACATTCAAAAATTCTTATAACTCAAGAACGGTTCAATGGTGGCCACAAATCAGCAAAAACTACTGAAGCTTTAAAACCAACTTCTCTTCTTCTATTGACTTTTTGAATTTGTACACTTGTTAGATTTTTTGNATCTACTGGATGCCTGTTTTGGAAAGATACTGTAATGTTAACAAGCTGAACAAAATAAAACTTATAATAAATTTGTGTAGCAAAATCTTCACAAGTCAGCAAGCTGTCTAAAAGTTTAAAGTGTGACCGGGCTGCAATGATGC
>NW_013952926.1:332462-333228 GCF_001266775.1 Austrofundulus limnaeus | reverse complement strand
GACATTCAAAAATTCTTATAACTCAAGAACGGTTCAATGGTGGCCACAAATCAGCAAAAACTACTGAAGCATTAAAACCAACTTCTCTTCTTCTAATGACTTTTTGAATTTGTACACTTGTTAGATTTTTTGTATGAAAGTAAAACAAACATTTCAATCTTTGTGTTAAAAGTTAATTTCATGACATCAAGTTGCGTTACAGAGTGAAACTAGAAAAGGGACTTTCTGTGCTGCTGGATTAAGGACGATTGTTTCTTGTCTCACAAAGAAAAGAAAATGTTTCTGAGCACTCGTTATCATTCCATCTACGATTTGCACCAAGGTTTGTGTCCACAGTGCTCCAGTTTGTTTTCATTGTCTGACTGTCCAACATTCCTGTGATGGAAGTGGAATTTGGAGCCACATCCACATCCATCCTCCTTCCTTGTGGAGATCAGAGAGTCCAATCCAGGTCGGTGCCTGAGCAGGATCAAAGCTCTTGATCAGGGAATTTACAAATGTGTGTTCCTCCAGACTGTGAATGGACACCAGGTTTGCGTTCAGTGACACACAGTGCAGCTCTGCATCAGCCCAGGTCATCGGTGTGGAGATGTACTTGTAGCAGCGACTGTTGTAGCTGAACCAGAATAGGGGACAGCTGCAGGTCTGCAGCTGAACTTCCTGTCCGTCTGAAGGTGACACAGCAGGCAGAGCCAGGATGAAGAAAAATAACATCATCATGTTGAAACAAAGAGAGATCATCAGATGAAAAAGTTGTCTTTGTGAA
>NW_013952926.1:331709-332231 GCF_001266775.1 Austrofundulus limnaeus | reverse complement strand
GAATATAAAACAGGACCCTGTGAGTTGGATTCAATGACAATTCAATTCACAAAGACAACATTTTCATCTGATGATCTCTCTTTGTTTCAACATGATGATGTTATTTTTCTTCATCCTGGCTCTGCCTGCTGTGTCTCCTTCGGACGGACAGGAAGTGCAGCTGCAGACCTGCAGCTGTCCCATATACTGGTTCAACTACAACAGTCGCTGCTACAAGTACATCTCCACACCGATGACCTGGGCTGATGCAGAGCTGCACTGTGTGTCACTGAACGCAAACCTGGTGTCCATTCACAGTCTGGAGGAACACACATTTGTAAATTCCCTGATCAAGAGCTTTGATCCTGCTCAGGCACGGACCTGAAATGGACTCTCTGATATCCACAAGGAAGGAACATGGATGTGGTCCGACGGCTCCAAATTCAACTTCCATCTCTGGGCGTCTGCACAGCCAGATAATGCAAACGGCCAGGAGCACTGTGGACACACAAACCTTGGTACAGATCATAAATGGAATGATGA
>NW_013952926.1:329570-330709 GCF_001266775.1 Austrofundulus limnaeus | reverse complement strand
GATCTATAATAAATATATATCTTTCTCCCAACACTATGATTTACGTTAAAGTTTTGTTCTTAAATGGTGTAATATTGCTTAATATGGTTCCTTGTCGGCAGTCACTGACAATCAAAGTACAGTCTCAAACATTTAAAACAATAAAAACATTAGAGTAAAAAGTAGGTTGCAGTTTTAATTTTACCATTTTTTTTTATTATGAGACTAATTACCAGTTCTTGATGTGATTTGAACAAAAATAATATAATGCCATACTACAGACAGAAAAAAAATACAGGTTTTATATTTACATTCATGGTGCATTAATATTTAACTGCAAAGAAATGTAAACAAATAAAATAAATATGAGCTTTCAAAAAATTCATAGTTCATAAACTTCAAAACAAAGAGCTCATGAAAAATATTCCAACATATTGTACTTTAGATAAATAAAATAAAATAAATTATTAGAAATATTTACCACTTCAACATTTAATTTATTAAACAATACCTATGGAGGAGGAGACTTAGGGCAGAAAACAAGCCTTCAGGCGAGGGCTCTGGCCACGCCCACAAGCTGTTTTAGCGCGAAACGTCGACTGAACCATTCTGAAAATAGGGGAGGACACAACAAAGCATCTATTGTTAAACAGTCACAGAGACCGCGGTACTTTCGTCTACAAGTTATAAACGATGGATTTTTGTTGGATATTGTAAATGAAATGACGAAGTTACGGATTTGAAACGTAAAGATAGTTTTACGCAAAGGTCATCTGACGTTGTTTCCCTCGCGTTTGCGACGCACGAGTCTGTGCAGAAGTTGATTTTTTTTAAATGCACCTCATTGATTTCTAGCTCAAACTTTGCTGCTCCCCAAACTTACACCTAAACAGACCAAATGGACCTCACGTCAAAGGTAAGTACCTAACCAGTCCGTTCAAATCAGGATTTTGTTTCTCTATCGAAAGTTATGTTTATTTTTTGAAACAAAGACGCCGCAGTTCAACCCCAAATAGTGAATAGTGTGTGTGGGGCTTTTACATCCCAGGAGTCTTGTGTGTAAAAGTTGCTGCTTTTTTAACACTCATTTACTCAGTAAACTCAGTAATAGACTGGTTAATATTCATCTAACTACACGTATCAGTGCAGCAGCTCAAAGT
>NW_013952926.1:326644-329085 GCF_001266775.1 Austrofundulus limnaeus | reverse complement strand
TTTTGTTTCTCTATCGAAAGTTATGTTTATTTTTTGAAACAAAGACGCCGCAGTTCAACCCCAAATAGTGTGTGGGGGGCTTTTACATCCCAGGAGTCTTGTGTGTAAAAGTTGCTGCTTTTTTAACACTCATTTACTCAGTAAACTCAGTAATAGACTGGTTAATATTCATCTTACTACACGTATCAGTGCAGCAGCTCAAAGTGAAGAGGTCAAAGGTCATGTCGTTCCTGTAGCTTTTTAACTTTCAACACAATTATAAATTAAAGTGTAATACAGCAGTGAGGAAAGCTGAGGAGAGTTGTAAACATTAGCTTCAGGTTTCACAACTTAGTTTTTATTTTTAAAAAAGTGTTAAAAACAAACCTAATCGTTTACTAATATTATGTGCCACATTTTTCATAAAAAATGCCTTTAAAGGTCTTTTTATGTTTAATTTCTAATGCATGTAAACCTGTAAATGACAGTGCAAGAGTGTCTATGTGATTTATTGGGGAGATCCAGTTTAGATTAGACACACAGGAAGAGAAAAACAGATTATTTGAGCGATGTGTATGTATGCTTTAGCACATGTGGAGGATTAACAATGGTACAGCTACTGAGGACAAAACCTGGGTTAAGTGGCTTTTCCTGTTCCACTTCATCTTGTCACTGGCTTAAAATGTTCCCACCACGTTGTGGCGCAGGAGGTTTGCAGCGATAAGGAAGTGATGGTTTTCACCAGTTCAAGCCCAGAAAGATACATTCCTCTCAGGGACAACCCGCTTGTCCATCGTGTTTATCTTGGCAGGCTGCCTTGTTGCACATCTCCCCGTAGACATAGAAGGATGTGAACTGATGGACTTGGTGTCCCCCTGGTGTAAACCGATTTTGAAATGTAAATTGTGGACTGTCATATCTGTCGACAGGCTTCGGTCTTCAAATCCAAGTTTATAACGGCGGAGCTGGCTCATCTGTTCAGCCACTCGGACAGCGAGGAGGAGTTTGAAGGTTTCAGCGAGGACGAGGCGGGAGAGGATGGAGGATGTTTCAACAAGGTATGACGCTGTGTTTGATGAAAACGTTTGTGAACGTGAATTATATATATGATTGTTCTCTAGCAGGTAGATTCAGACGAAGACGAGAACACAGGCTTCTACTCGGACGGGGAGGAGGCCCCCACGCCAAAAAGGAGGAGTCTCTTAGTTGCTCTCAGGTGTGTGTCTATTTATGCATCATTAAGTGATGGAAAATTAGAACCTTAAAGAAGCTGCAGGAAAAATCATCTTTATTAAAATGTTTAAAAAAATGTCCCCAGGTTTCCAGTGAAAAGATTATCCACGGCCAAACAAGAATTAAATAAGAGAAATGTGAAAATACCTGCGAAGGAGAACCCATCGTCACTGAGAGCCAGGAGCAGGAGGAGGATGACGAAGGAGGCTGATGAGGAGGAGGAGAGGGAGGAAGAGAGAGAAGAGTGTCAGAGCCTGACAAAACGGAAACAGAACATCCAGGAAAACAAAGCCATGGTTAAAAAAAAAACAACCTCTCACAGCTTTTAGTGATTCCTTCAGTTTCTGACAAATTAAATCTTTTGTAAATTCTGCACCTCTTTGGTTCTGTGCTGTTGACTTCACCTGTTTTGTTTTTTCAGCTGGCTAAGCTGTTTGCTGACCTGAGCTCCATGGCTGACCTGACTCTGCCCACCACTCCTCAGGTGTGTACCACTTGGAATGAAAAACATCCACTCAGATGAAAATGAACAATTCTTTAAAGTGAATTGTTGGTTGATTTTCACTGCATTAACATAACTTGAATTYGGACCTTATTGTAATGATGGGTGACTCATCGGGGGATGTTGTGTTGCAAAAAGAAGGATTTAGAAATGACATCACTAAAAGTAAGGCTGGAAGTCTTCTGTTGTTGACATCTTTTAATGAAGATTTTGCACCGCTGTATAATCATAAACCCCTTTATCAAACTACTGTAGAATACACCAGTCTGGAAGCTGGAGGGGGCGGGGCTTGAAGCACATTGTTTGGATTTAAAGAGACAGCCTCAAAACGAGTTGATCTGAGACACACCTCAGCAAAGGAGATGGAAGAGGGGCTTGTGGAGTTACAGTGAAGAGACTGAGCCGTACCTGTTTTGCCTAAACCACTTTTTTTCTTCCTGCTTTAATCCTGTTTCTTCTCAGTCTCTTCAGAAAAAGAAGCGGGCCACGCCGCCAAAATGCAAGTTTGAATCCAGCGTGGGGTCGGAAAGGAGGAACCCGTCCCGTAAAGCCCGTCCTCGTGAGAACTTTGGGGTGGAGGAGAGGAGCGAGCCGATCACCCGCAGAGGTCCCAAAAGTGTCGACGTCATGAGGCTGGTGGAGGTACGGCGTGCGACACACACACACGCACCGGGGGGGCAACTTTGTATTAAGTACATAGCGCCATCCTCATACATGACCTTATGAA
>NW_013952926.1:324341-325848 GCF_001266775.1 Austrofundulus limnaeus | reverse complement strand
GAGTAGCTTCTTAGGACCACAGCATTTTAGTCTTTTTCTCACCTAAGAACATGAAAAAAATTGATAATTTCCCCTCAAACACCCATGTTCACTTTCTCCTGAAAGATKTGGTGAAAGATTTTTATCCAGAGGGAGACTTCTGTGGATTTGTGAATAAAGATGTAGATTTTACTTGTTTTTGTACCTTGTACATATTTGTGGACAAAGTATTAAAATCAGTTTAGGGCTAATGAGAGTGAATAATTACTGGATAAAACTCATTTATAGATCAGTCAGAAGAAAGAAAAATACACGGTGAAGGGAAAATGTGGAATTTTAAGCCTGTTTTACGTTTCAAAAAGACTAGATTTATAGTACAATCCTCAGATCTCAGGACGTTAATGTATTTAAAAACCAATCATAAACGCTGTACTGCACACTGCACATGTACCTGGCACTGCGTTTTAGTGGTCCCTGCTCCTCTTTCCTGCTCCTCCTCACCCTGCTCATCTGTCCCTTCCTCCTCCTCTCCACTTCTATGACTGGCATCAAACTCCWTGACTGACTCTGGCCTTTTCAGCTACCAATAAATAAACAGCAATGATACATGATTTTACAGCACTTTTGCAAAGAATTCAGTGCAAATAGGCCTACAACATAAGGAAAGTTCCACACATCATACTCACTGCAATGTAATTTTCTTGAGCAAAAATAGCTGTATCAATGCAGAAACAGAACAAGAAAACAGACTATTTCCTGAAATATGTTTTCTTTTACAGTAGTGAATGTGTCTTTTTCTGCATGGATTTATTTTAACTTTAGTTGATAAAGCAGGTTAAAGATTTATGCAGGTCTGAACTGTTCCTGATAGGCTGTGTTTAATGTTCTGTGAGCCCTGAACACATCCAGAAACACATAAACTAAGTCTGGATGGTAGGAACATGTAGACAGTGTTTGCTAACCTGTACTCATGATTTGGTCCCTCCACCACGGAAAAGGTCTGTTAATTTGGTTGCGCCTTCCTCTAACCCTTTCTTTTCCTGCTCCATCCATCTCTTTCTCCTTTTTTTTTTCTTTTCTTTTCGTTTCGACATGTTTGTTGATTTTAACCGCTCTCCTCTCATCTTATTGTTATTATTGAGCTGAGCGGCAGCAGTGTTTTATGGAGAAGGGTCCAGCTACTTGGGCTGCATTTGGTATTATTGAACGGACCCGCGGTTCGGGAATCCTCCCAAATGACCCTATACCCACCACGGCCCCGGTTAAAACYAACCGGAGGGAGGGGGGATTTATTCAGTGTGTCAGTCAAGTCCAGCCCGGAAAGAAGCACAAGTGTAAAAAGATACCCCTTTTCTATAGATATGGTGGAAATACCCCCACTAAACACTGACCCGCGCATGTCTGTGTCTGAACAGAAAATACCCCCCCATCCCGTGTTTTTTTTGTACATGGTTGGTATCACTGGCTGCCTGAGTTGACCCCCCCCCACGGGACACACACACACACACACACACACACACACACACAC
>NW_013952926.1:316733-323341 GCF_001266775.1 Austrofundulus limnaeus | reverse complement strand
GTTCAGAAGAGCTGTTTATATTAATGAGCTCAGTTGGTAACGCCCTCCAAAAATCTATTGACATTGACTCCACCCTCCAAAGCCAGCGTTTACGTGTGAGACCCAGAGGCAGAGTCGTGGTCTCAGCTTTCTCTTTTTTTTCTCCCCCTCCTCTGCTCTGCGCTCACTCTGCATGCTGTTACCAGAGCAGGGAGCAGCAGTGGTCAAAATACCTCAGAAACTCGAACAAATAGGCTTTAACAAGGCGTTAATAAGCTAAACTATAGAGGTACATGAGAAAACGTGCTCATAACGAATGAAAATAAATAAATAAATTGCGTCCATGCTGATCTCAAACCCTGGTCTCCCACTCTCTAGTCCAACACTCTACCCATTGCCCTATTGGAGGCTTGTTGTAAAATGAGCTGCACATTGCATAACAACACGGTGATGGCTTTTTATACTGAGGAGGAGGAGCTTCACCCGGGGGTTGCTAGGTAAGGGGCTGATCGCAGATCTGGTGGGTTGTCATATGGCTTGTGACATCACAAAATGACGGAAGTATAAAACTTGGCGTTAATACACATTAAAAATACATTTACTTACAGTAAATATGCCCCTGGGTGCATTTTTTGGTCCTAGGACTATTTTTTTTAGGAAGTACATACCCAAAGTTGAGTAAAAAAAACCTTTAAAAAGTGAATTTTGCATAATAGGTCCCCTTTAAAGACTAATAAGAAAAGAAAACGTGCTAAAGTCTGTTCAGTAATCATGACCTCTGTTTTATTAGACGTGGTCGTGTCCCATCTGCCGGGGGATGTGTAACTGCAGTCTGTGTCGTAAGAAGGAGGGCCGCTGTGCCACGGGGATCCTGGTGGGCCTGGCCCGCTACAAAGGTCACGACAACGTCCACGAGTATTTGGAGAGGTAGGTTTCCTGTCAGTCACACGCAGGGATGCAGCAGAGCTAAAAGCGCCGTGATGTAAAAGCCCCGCCCCCTTTTCTCTGTTTCAGTATTCAGAAGCAGCTGCAGTGAACTCCCTAAAGCCCTGATACCTGGAGGGATTCTGGTGGTCCACAGTGACGTACAAACCATTTTACTGCACGTTGTTTTTAGACTTACTGTTTTATCACACTCAAAATGTTCTTTAAGATACGACATACCCTGTGCATGTTTTAAACATATCCTGGTTAGGACTGCATGGGATGCAGGCGTGGGATGCAGGCGTGCTGTTAAGTTGGTTGAGTTGCACATTTTCTGACGTTGGTTTTTTATTTTTTTTGTTAGTTTGTTTTGTGTTCATTCAGAAAAATATGTCTGAATTTGTGGAAACAGAACCTTTTTGTACAAGCATTTTTTTTAAACTAGAAACTCTGCAGCATTCTCATCGTACTACTGTATATTTTAATAAAGGTTTGCATAATTAAAATACTCTGCACTTTTTTTTGTAATTGCCCAGATGTAGTTAAAACAAAATGTTTACATGCATGTATGAGAAGTCAAGATTTTGGTTTTACTTCCATACTTCCTGTTTGCTTTAAGTGTAATGCTACAATTTAATTAGCTCTTTACACATCGTATAGCTGAGGAAACAGCAGGATCAACAAACCTGATTTGTCCCAAGATGATCAGTTACAATTATATAAATGTCAGCCCAATACGCTAGTTATTTGTATTCTAAATTCTATATTTCTAACTCTAATTTATTTTATTTCTTCAAGTGATCACTTTATAAACTTGACTGTGACCCGTCCTTTGAGTCCTTGCTAGCGTTTTTTTTATCTTTTGTTTTTTAAAAAGTTTCTCACAGTTTGTTTCCTCGTCTGAACAATCGGAAAGTTTAGAATGACGAGATTTGATCTCAGATTTTTTTTTTTTTAATTTCTGTCGTCACTCCCGAGGAAACCAGAATACGTAAACCTTTTTTTTTCTCCACGCAAACACCAGAGCTTGCAAGGAAATTTAAGACACACTTTATTGTCAAGTGTTAAGCAGGCAAAAGCATGTTTTTCTGCTTCGAATTTCTTTTTAGTTTTTATTTGACATACCACATTTGTACAAACCAGTTTTAAAAATATCAATAAACTGGAGCCTTTAAGGCTAACCTGACAAAAAACCCATTATCAAATGTCATGGAGACGGACAAACATCTTTTTAGAAAAAGATTTACAAATGAGATGTCACTACAAAATAGAAAAGAAAAGAAAAAAGTTAGTCGTCACACAAAAAAGATTTGAAAACATCTAAAGTCGTTTGGTATCAACCCTTTTTCAGATAAGGACAATAGCTTTTTTTAAAAGTTTTTTTTTTTGCTTTCTTCTTTTTTGTTCTTTTTGTTCCTCCAAAAACACATTATGGCGCAAAGAGAGAGAAAAAGTTCAACTGAAGAGCAACAATCGGGCGTAACGAAAATCAAATAAAAAGCAGCACTACGGCGAAGAACTGAAACATGCTGTACACAAGAATCAACGCACACAAATACGAGTCCAGCGAAAGGCAAATATTACAAATCAAGGATAAATTATAAATTAGCCATACACAGTGGGGTCCTGTGTAATAACAACTCTCGGAGCGAGGCGTTAAAAAGAAAACTGGTTAAATTCTATGAAATAAATGTCGATTTATTTATTTTTTTAAATAAATAAAAAAAAATTACGCACTGAACTAACACAGACCAACATCACCGGAAAATATTATTATATCCACACAGCTAAACAGCCCGACCCTTCTGCCGCTCTCCAACTTTGTTTTTACTTGAACTGCTCCTGCTTTGGCCCCTCTTTACCTCTGTCTGAAAAAGACAGCTTTTAATTGGACGACGGGGTTGAATCAGTCATACTGCAGGTTAGAGRTGAGGAGGGCTTCTCACCAAAGCACAAGCAGCATTAAAAGGATCGTTCAGATCATTTAAAGTGCGGTTCTATGGARCTGTTATGAACAATCAGCATTTTATTTGTTGTAGATATATCTTTAAACATCCCCAGTTTGGAGAAATGGATTCATTTTGAACAGATTTGCGTTCTAAAGGCTACATGGAAATGGCTTGTTTCTGTCTTAAAACAACTTCCACCTAAAAGAAAAATGGTGTCTGGTGTCCATTTCACATTACAGCTGTATTTTTTTTCCTTGAAAACGTCRTCTACCTCTGCTGTCTTTCAGGCCCGAGTTTGACTGAAATAACCTTGTGTTGCAGCTGATTTGGTCGAACCTTGAAAATAACATTATGCACACGCTCGTGAAATCACCACGTCACGGTCAAAGCGTGTGCTGTGAATCACACTCAGCTGCATTCACACCTAATTTAAGCCCAGTATTTGTAGAACTGACTTGATTAAAGCTGTTTTTTATTGTGCTTTGCAAATTGAGTTGGCTCCAAAAAAAATGATCATTACCTGAAAGTTTTGTAAAYGTTTGCTCTGTGGTTCATAAGGATATTTTGCTAACAAAGTCCCAAGTAGTTACTGGCAATATTTTCAACCCAAATCTTGCACATATTCTGTACTCAGGATGTGTTCGGTATCAATCTTAGCTATTAAAAAAAAAAAAAGACTGAATTATTGCTATTTATGGGTTTGATAAGATTGCTTTGTTGTGGCGGCCATCTTGAATTGGCTCTGAAAGTTTCRCTAAAATCCACTTGRTGATTCAGTACAGATAAWTACAGACACAGTAAACATTAATAACTATGTGATGCTAAACAAACCGGGGTGTAAACGTTTATAAATTAGCATCAAAGTGAACTGCTTTGAACATTTTTGAGATTTGAGTTGTTTAAGATGACAAAAAATTCACTTTGGTTTTAGCTAAATTGAAGCTAGCCGTTAGCTCATCAATCTGTTCAAAATAAAACCYGTTTCTCCAAACTGAGCTCACACGAARAGCTATCTAYAACAGGTAAGATATTCTTTTTTCAACCTTTCCACGGAGCCCCACTTTAAAATATCCGACCTATCGCTTTAAGAAACATCAGCGACCGTGCTGCCATCTGACAAAGCCGTTGGTGCGTCTCACCATCTGGAGCTATTTGACGATAGAAAAGAAAAATCAACCGATTGTGCAGCTTGGATGGTAAAGCCACTCTGTGGTTTGTTCAAACGACAGCACCACTTCCTGCGGTCTTCCTGAAACCAGGATCAAACTGGCTTGTTTCGTTAACAAAAACTCCCACCCCGACAATGTAAACATGGTTCCACTAGGATTGTCATTATTGTATTGCTTTCACTACACAAAGTTGCAGAAAGCTAGATTGTTTTTTTTTTTGTTATTTTTTTTTGTCTCTATAGAAACCTTTTTTCCTCTAATGGCCACTGTGCCTCAATAGGAATGCATCATTTTATAAATCTTTCATATGTGCTTGTTTTTTCTACTTTCCCGGTCCTATTTTTTTCTTTTTCTTTTTTTTAAGAATGACCCTCCCCCCCCATCGATCCTCTTCAATTTGTTGACTAATCAAACAAATCAACTCCTGAATCTGATCTGAGGACTAAACCTGAACCATAAATAAAATTTTAGGTAGATCCTGAGCGGGACAGCGTGGGAATACAAACAGGCGCTCATTCGTGTTCACATCTACACACACACACACTGTCCCAAAGCTGCCCCAGCTCTGTCGCCGCTCTGCACCCATCCTGTACCGTGATTGACCTCAGCTCTGTCTGACAGGTATGAAACAGGAACACAACTTTGTGCATAGAGTTAGATTCTGTTAGGAAATGCCTCTCRGTGTCGGATGGTTTTCGATTTACCAGCCCCTCCCCCTCCCTCCCGTCTTGTGCTCRTCTTAGCTCCCTTCCCCCACTGCACATGGAAATTTTATAAATTAATTTCATAAATGCCAAACTAATCTCTTCATAGAGTTTAAATGTTTGTTATAAGTTATTTTACTTTTCCTTAGATTGTAATGTCTATATTGTTTTTCTCAGCTTATATTCATTAGATGAATTTGTCTCCTTTCTGATTTTTTTTAAATGTATGTAAAATAATTAAAAACAACCTTAGAGTCCCTGCAAAAACCTCCAGTAACAAAAGAGGAGGTCGGCCCTTTCCCGTTTGTCTATTCAAACTCCTCCTCCTCCAGGTGGTTGGAGGTGGTGGGCGTGGCGGGTTCTGAGTCCCGCGTGAGGGTTCCCACGGAGACKATCTGCGGGGAGTCGGGCAGGCCCTCGGGGGCGTCGTCCTCCATGTCGTCGGTGGTGATGATGGCCACGGCGGCGCCGCCCTTCTTGTTCTGGTGGGTCTTGATGTGCTTGGAGAGGTGGTCGCTGCGCATGAAGCGCTTGGAGCATTCGGGGCACTCGAAGCGCTTTTCTCCTAAAGGTCGGAGGAGAAAATTAATTTTAAGAAAGTACTAAAAAATAAAACTGATAAAACGCTTTTAGTTTCAGTTTACTGACGGAGCTGTTCCCCTGCAGCTGTGTTTGTTTCTTCTAACCTGTGTGTGTTCTCCGGTGTCTCTGCAGCTCGTCGCTCCGGGTGAACCTCTTGCCACAGAAGATCCAGTTACACACAAATGGCCTCTCGCCGGTGTGCCAGCGCAGGTGGGCCCTCAGGTGGGACGTCTTGCCGTACACCTTCCCGCAGCCCTCCATGTGGCAGATGTGCTGCTTTTTCTTTGAGGGGTCCCCGCTGTTCCTGTAACACACACCTTTAGTTAGTCGGGAGGAAGCTGACTTAATAAAACACAACTGGATTTATTCCCTCGTATTTACATCTCAGTTTTATATATCACTTTTAATAAAATAGAACTTAAAGTTTGATAGAAGCAAGGATTCTCGTAAGTGAGGCTGCAGAAAGTGACAAATGTATTTCCGCTTTCCCCTTTAAAATCTGACACACTTTCAAGTCCTTTAAATGAGATTAAAAGCCAGTCTCCATCCGCACCTTCCTTCTCCGTCCCTGCAGTTTGGACATGAGCAGGCCACGCGTCTGAGCCTYTTGCTGGGCAGCCCCTCTTGGTCCGAAGAACTCTGAACGGAGCCCAGCTGGTCTGGACTCAGGGACGAACTTGAAGCCACATTGCCGACGGTGACGGTCACAGGAGAGGACTGAACTTTGACCCCGTCCTGACCCTGTGGTTGACCTAAAGGATTAATAAAAAGTTTATTATCAGGGTTCCTGCTAGGCCTGTCGCRATAGTCAATAAATCAATTAATTGCACGATAAATTTTTTTGAGGTCGGTAAAAAAAATGAGGACGATAAGTTTCATTTTCCTGCTTGTTTGTTTACTTCATCTCTCTCCCTCCCCGYGCTCCGCTACRCAGGAGCTCAGCTGACTCCTCCCCTCCTGTTTTCTTAGTGTGGGAGGAGTCAACTCTCGCATTAGCGTGAGAGCTCGTAGCAATAACAAACTAAAGAAACGTTTCAAAGCAGAACGTGGCTGCTGCAGTGTCAGAGCACTAGAGCCTGAATTTCGCTGCGGGGAGACACACAGATAGAGAGGAGGAGAATGGGGTGGGGGCTGAAACTCACCCAAACCAGTTTTTTGGGTGTTAACAAAACAACCAAAAAACCTGTAGCTGTCCCAACAACTCATGAGGAAAACTCCGAACTGTCTGCTTTCCTCCCCCGCAGCGCTCTGCTTTGTCTCCTCACTGACTGTCCCCTCCTCACACACACACACACACACAC
>NW_013952926.1:313878-315652 GCF_001266775.1 Austrofundulus limnaeus | reverse complement strand
GTCTTGAATTGAACTTGCTTTAAACTGTAGAAACCTTTATTATAGTAACTATGTAAAATATATATTTTACATAGTTACTACAATGTTTCTATAGTGTCTACAACACACTATAGAAACACTAGTGGAGGAAGTAAAAAAAAAAGAAAAGAAAACGAGCATAAAGCTTTCATTAACAGGTTTGTTATTTGACTGAGCAGGAACAGAACAGGCTTGTGTAGTTTAGCTTTTAATAATAAAATGGAAGAACTGTGTTATACTGCAGATTATGAAAATATTTCAGCTGAAAACTTGAACTTTATTATAGAAGATCAAATAATTAATCTAAATACTGTGTACTCACCCTGTAGACCAGTAATGGTCAGAGGTACACCCTGAACCTGAACTCCAGCTGTGCCCAGTCCAGCGATGCTGACCGTCTGCACCCCAGAACCTGGGTTAATCTGAGCTGCGCTCAGCGTCAGCGGAGTTCCACTCAGGGACACCAGCCCGCCGCTGCCCACCGCCGTCCCCCCTGCCACCGGGGTCAGAGTCAGCTGCTGTGGCACAGCTGTCCCCAGACCTCCCTGCAGGGAGACCCCCCCGGGCAGCTGCAGCGTCTGCCAGGTGATCTGACCGTTGGAGGATAGGGTCGGAGCGCGGATGAGAACCTGGGCCGGGTTCTGCAGGGCCTGGATGGGCTGCAGGGTTTGTCCTGGGGCCAGCTGGAGGGTCTGGATGTGTTGGGGCTGCTGCTGGGCCTGTGTCTGAGCCTGGCTCTGAGCCGGGGGCTGCAGCTGAATCTGCTGCACCAGCTGGTGCCCCACCTGGCCCACGATCACCTGCTGGATGCTTCCCGGTGAGTCCGACTGGCTCTGGAGCCCGTTCGCTTGGTTCTGGCTCTGCGAGTCGGCCTCGCTGTTCTGGACTTTGGGGTCAGCCGATCCCGCCTCTTGTCCGGCGGAGACCACTTGAACCCCCTCGGTCACGACGTCGCCTTCGGCTGCTGTCGGCGTCGACCCGGTCGCAGCAGGAGCCCCTCCGGACACCGCTGTCGTCACCAGCTGGTTCCCGTTAGCAACGGAGAACGTGCCATCTGCTGATTGGATGAGCTGCACAGCCCCGCCCCCTCCCACACTGTTAATGACAGGCAGAGCCAGGGTCATGCCGCCGAGGTTTATGGGTACMGTGGTCATTACGGGAGTCTGCGAGCCCTGCAGCGTCTGCAGCTGGAGTGGGAAGGACTGTGCGGGGCGGATCTGCAGCGGGACCGTCTGATTGGCTGTGCTTGGCAGGATGGTCTGCTGACCGGCAGGTTGGAGGATAGCCTGGGTCTGGCCTGAGTTCGGGGACTGGATAAGCTGAACCTGCTCAGACAGAGCTCCGATGGAGGCTGGCTGCGGGTTGATGTGGATCTGCTGTCCGTCGGCGGTTTGCAGGTGAGGGATGACCTGGTACTGCACACCGCTGCCAGCACTGGGCAAGTTCTGCACCTGGATGATCTGGAACTGCTGCTGCTGCTGACTGGCTGCAACGCTGTTGGTCCCACCTGCTGCCTTCACCTGCCAAAAAGCAAAAATACAGGACTATATGTGAGTGGACGAAAAAAAAWAAWAATTTCCCAAATATGAGCCATCATATCGAAATGAGGATTAAGTCAAATTTGGTCAAAATGACCTAATTACATTTTCAGATTCTTGGCTTTAAAAGCTACATTTTGATACCTGGATCATCCTGATATAATTAATTACAATACAATTACAATAATACATAAATATTTGATCTCAATCCTAATTTT
>NW_013952926.1:307850-313691 GCF_001266775.1 Austrofundulus limnaeus | reverse complement strand
AGTTTTTTTTTGTTGCTACTGCTCAAAATAGTGCTTCAAAAATTTTGTTTTATGATTATACGTATTTCAGACAGTTCATTCAAATTGATAAGGCATTTTTATTCATTATATTTTGACAAAATGCAATTTTTGTTAACATTTTAGTCAAAACACTATATTTGCCTATTTCTCCATGCACCACTTTTGGACTTAATCCTTGTTTCGATGTGATGGGTCACAAATATGCCGTTTAGCAAAACGTTCTTCACCTTGCGTCCACCAGGGGAGCTGTCGTTGGCCAAGGTGGTGGCCACGGTCACAGCAACAGGTTGACTGCTGTTCTCCTTGGCCATGGTAGGAGCTGCTGTGATGATCTGCCAGCCGTTGCCCGTGAACTGAGCCGGGACCAGTTCCAGCTGCTGGGGCACCAGGGCCTGACCCCCAGCTGCGTCCACCACTATKTGTCCCTGAAGCGGACCCGCCTGCAGCTGGATCTGACCGGCCTGGACCTGGATCTGCTGGGCACCCGCCTGGGCCTGGGCCCCCTCCGCCGCCTCCCCCTGCCCTCCGATCTTACTGCAGGTGGCTGCMAGCAGCGCTAACGGAGAGGGCTGAGAGGAATCCTGCAGGAGACGGGAGACGGTTAAAACGCGACTGACGAAGGGTCACCCGTGTCCACGCATGTAAACGACGACATCATGTAAACATCAATAAAGGGACGGTGTTTCCACAAAAAAAAGTTTCACATTTAACAAATTGAAATGAGAAGAGGAGCATTTTGAAAAATGGGGGGTGGAGAAAAATGTGGTAGAGAAAAAGGAAACAGTAAGCCCAGAGACAGAGAGCTGTCAGTGGAAGTGGGCGGTATTACAGGAAGCGAGTGGGTGGGCGTGTGAGAACCACATTTCTCTTTTCTCAGAACACTGGAAAAAGAAAAAAAAAAGCCGCCTTCTCTCTCTGCTCCTTTTGTAAAGGAACTAGGTCGCAGGCGAATTTTGAACACTTAYACACCTTTTGACACTTAAAACAAGCCTCAAACAACCACAGCGGCACAGGACAACATCACGGCAGCAGTGCCTGCCGAACACATCGACAACAAAACGGTTAGAATAAACGGTGTGGCTGAAAAAGGATCAAGCTGCGAAAGCACATACCGAAAGGGAAGGCAGTTTTGAAATATATCCATGAGTTTGATCTTAATTCAAACAGACAATAYAAAAGTACAGCTGCTGGAGTGTGACAGCCATGTAAGCTTATTCATGAGGCTTTGGGTTGGCTTTTAGCAGGGCTGCACAGAAGCAGGAAGTGGAATTCACCAGAGTAACGCCCCCAGAGGTGTCTGGATGGCYAGTTGAGGGAGGGAGTACATTTGTGGCCTACAGGCAAGTTGGAAACTAATGAACTACAATAAACTCGCATGTTTCTTTTATGCTTGTTTGTTTTTTTAGGGGGGGGGTTACCTGCGATCCAGAACTTTTACCCCGTTTTGATGCTTTCCCTCCTTCAGTTCCAGCTGATTCCTTCTTCGAGTCTGTGAAAAGAAAAAGTACATTTTGAGATTATTTCTCCATTGAATCCCAGCCCCATGAGTACGTCTGCTAAGTCCCAGGACAAGCAACGTCGGTGCTGTGGAGTGCAAACAACACGACAGCATAGCATGTTTAGCAAAACAAAGGTGATCAATAAAGACAGAAGAGAAACCAGTAACCTCATCATCAATATCAAAGGGGGCATGGAACCTCCTATCTGTCAGACGGATAGAAAGAAAGAGAGAGGGGTGGAGACGAACCGGGGGGGAGGGTACTTACCACTCATAACGCATTAATATACCGAGAGGGAGAGGGTGTAGTTCACGGTAGAAGGCCGGCCGGGTACAGAGGCGGAGGACGGCCTATATGTTCGGCTCTGGGCCGTAGCGGATCTGCCCGTTTGACGAAACCACCCACCCAGCCAGGAAGGGCGGTGCCAAGCGCGTTTACAATCAAGCAGCCCTCCAAAATAACGGGAACAACAGAGCGCGAGCTAACCGTGCCCGCTCCGTCGGACTCCTCGCGGCCCTTTCCTGCGACTCCTCTGCCCGGATAGACAGTCCATAAACGAGCTAATTTGTGCCTGTCAGAGCGACATCCACGGGGAAGTTGGCGGTGTGTGACCGTAGAGGCCCACCCACTTCCATTTAAGCATCCAGGACAACACCCTCCTCTCTTTGCTCCTGCCTGTCACCGCCGTTTCTCTCTCCCCGCCCGACCGACACACGACGCGGGGACGCCTCGTCCGCCGTCCGTCTCGCGCCGAACCCGAGCCGTCACAGCTGTTTATGTTTTGAGCGTATGGCGTTTTTTATTCGCGCAGAACTGGATTTTCTTTTTCACAGAGAAGAGATTCGGGRAGATAGCTGTGGCTTTTGTGGGCGGACACGCTCCTCCCACATATTCAGATTGGACGAAGAGGCTCGGTGTGCGAGGGTCGAGATGGGAGTTGTATTTTGACGAGGCCTCGCCTTCTCGAACACGCTAGGGTAGCCCGAACTACGACTCCCATGATGCTCAGCGGCRCTGGCCGCCATGTTGAAGCGAAAGAGAAGGGCGGTGACTTCTCTTTGATGGGGGGTTGGGCGAACTGGAAAGGGAGGTGTGTGTAGAAACAAGGAAACACGAAGAGAAGTGTAATTTATTAGTGAAAATAATATTTTATAACGAGTTTATACAGTTAATTTAGAAGTTTTGTTTCMTTTGTGTTGAAAGTCCTGCTTTTGTTCGACTTTTTTCAAAGTTAAAAACTTTTTGTGAAAAAACTCAACCAAAGCTTTAGGAACAGTCAAAACCTAATATCAAACTGATTCAACAGGAAATTGCTCACAACCGCACACAAACCACACAAATGCAATTTGCTTGTCAAGAATATATTTAATGAATATATTACATAAAATACAAAACGATTTTCAGATTAACATGTTTTTTTCTTTTTACATAAACCCTGATCCTTATTGTACTAAATAGGATTAGGTCCACAGTGTAAATAAATAATGTTTTTGCAGAGTTCAGACTTTTTTCTCAGACTACTGACTTTATTTCTTGGAATTCTGAGATTATAATCAGAAAACTTCTGCAGAGTTCAATTAGTTTAATATCGTGTTACCTGATAGGAGGTTTTAACCAACAGGCCTGCTTGGTTTTACAGTCCTCTGGTTGTGTGTGTGCTTGTGTGTTCTGTCTGAACACACTTTCCCTGTTAAACTACAACCACACACACTCAAACACACACACACGCACACATGCACTGTAATTACTGCGGAAGCTGAGTGCCTTGTGACCGCCCCCTGAACCACTTGGCAGGGCTTTGCT
The DNA here is from genome assembly GCF_001266775.1 of Austrofundulus limnaeus. Taxonomy (NCBI): domain Eukaryota; kingdom Metazoa; phylum Chordata; class Actinopteri; order Cyprinodontiformes; family Rivulidae; genus Austrofundulus; species Austrofundulus limnaeus. Next base: position 310,368 of record NW_013952926.1, on the reverse strand, counting down.
AGGCAACGAGGCCTGGTCTGCAGCAGGGGGTGTTGTTCTGTGTTTGAATGTATGGTGGGAGAAACTGAAGGGGGTGTGGTGAGGACCAGGCTGGGGTTCACAACAGAGACAGAATCGCCACTAATCTCTGCATCTGACACTCACTTCTRCTAAATGCAATTCATAATATAACGCGGCATTTTTATTAGGTCACATTTAAAAGGTAAGAAACAAAAAGCACATTGTTTAAATTTCTTTAGTTAAAAAAATATTTGTGCAGTTTGTAGTGTTGGCCACTAGATGGCACCATTACGTTGTTTAAAAAAAACTTGTACTGAAGTTTTTCACCTGTCAGAGTTAGGGTAGGTAAACAATTAATTTGATGATTTTTTTTATTACAAAATCATGCCAGAGTAGTAATTTTCACAATGATCATTTTTGAGCAATGCTAAGTGTATAATAATGAGTTGTTTAATAAAGCAAATTACCATGTCCGTCATCAATCCCTGCTTAAACATGACGCAGTTCCCCTAAAGCACTAATAGGGGAACTAATTTCCTGATTATTGCTTTAGTGCTTTTATTTATTTTAAAATTTATTAGTGGATCAACACTTGCTAAATTTATAGGCTAAATTTTGAAGCACTAACTGAGGTCTGTAAATGTTATTGATCAACGTTATTGTTAAAAGCTGATGGTGAAAGCTGTCACACATTTTGTTCATATGTGTGTCACTTTGCCACTAGGTCAGTGGTTCCCAAACTTTTTATCTTCTGACCCACAAAATATCCATGGCAAAAACTTGTGACCCCAAATGTTACTGGTCTGAGTACACAAACTTCGTTAATAACCCTAAAAACAGGATTTTTGACAATCTAAACAGCTTGTACACAAATATAAATACTTATTTATACTTATTTTGTGTTTTTGTAATAATTATAGAGAAAATATTACATCAACAATTATTTTATTACCCTTTAAATTGATTTCTGGAGATTATCCAAGGTGCTTCATGACCCATAATTGGGTCCCAAGCCCAACTCTGGGAACCAAAGTGCAGTGGTTCCCAAACTTTTCAGCTTTTGACCCACAAAATAACAGTAGCAGAGACCTGTGCCCCCAACTATTTTTGGATGATAAACATTTGTATCAGGTCAACAAAACAACAGTAATAGTAACAATATTTTTATACTACATTTATCCATTTTAAATACACTAACCTCACTCCTTTGTAACAACTAAGGCAAAAAGTAATTAATTCAGAAAATCTTTTCAAGACCCCACCTTGATGTTTTGGGACCCCACTTTGGGTCCCGACCCCAACTTTGGGAAACACTGCACTAGGTGACAATATGGGCGGCTGTGGTGTAGTGGTAGAGCAGCCGGCTTTGGGACCTGCAGGTCACAGGTTTGACTCCCCGCCATGCCCACATGCCGTTGTGTCCTTGGGCAAGATACTTAACCCCAGTGTCTCTGTGATGTGTGTCCCATCAGTGTATGTGTGATTGGCACTGATCAGTCTCCAGATGATTGTACATGTTAGCTTTGTAGGAGATCTGGTAGAGTGCTCTGTTTGGGTAAATGAGGACACAGATTGTAGTGTGAAGCGCTTTGAGTGTCCTGGATGGGTAGAAAGGCACTATACAAGTACAGTCCATTTACCATTTACCATATGAACCCAAATACAGCTGTGGAATGTCAATGATAAGAATTAAGAGAGCAGCATGGCAACACGTGACTCGTCTGCTGAAGAATGATCATGGGTTGACTGGGTTATTTTATTGCTTTAGAATTGGCTTTTGCTAAACTTTTCAGTGCATTAGTGTTTTATAGGGTACCTAAATATCTGAGTTAGTGTTTTATTGCTAGTGGAACTATTTTTTTTAGATTAGTGCTGCCCACCGCTCATGATGTAACAACAAATAAAGTAACCAACTAGCTAACTATAATTTGGATCTAAACAAATAAGTTACTAAATATAGGCTAACCTTGATAACTCCCACAATATATTTTAATACAGAGGTCCAAATTTGGGGTTCAAATGCTTCTTGTTCATAAAGGAAGAAATGGTCTGGAAATGTCAGAAAAAAATAAACAAGTTTACAGTGTGGTGCACAGATGTGTCTGTTTTTTTGTGCAAATAAGAGCAGCAGAGCTAAATTTAGCACAAAAAGTAACACAATCTGTGTTGAATAAATTATTTCTTTGTTGTAACAATGCTTCTTGGTAATACATCTTAAGCTCTTGGAAAGCTGTTTTATTTCATTTTTAATTGGAGCCACATTTGTAAGGAACATTATCATCTCTGCCAAACAACTTATTTTGTTGTTGCTATTGACATTTGTTTTGAGCTAGTAACCCAGGTGCTGCCAATCAAGTACCGATCGTAAGATTTATTGCCATTGTTACAACAAAGAAATTATCTATCAATTACTATTTGTGCTAAGTAAAAGAAGAAACTCTTTGAGAAGATGCAGTCATGTATTCTTAAAGTGTTGATGTGTGCATGCGTGTGTGTGTGTGTGTGTGTGTGTGTGTGT
>NW_013952926.1:304599-306338 GCF_001266775.1 Austrofundulus limnaeus | reverse complement strand
TGTGTGTGTGTGTGTGTGTGTGTGTGTGTGTGTGTGTGTGTGTGTGTGTGTGTGTGTGTGTGTGTGGTGACAGAGGCGGTGATGACTGACGTGTTTCACATAACTCTGATAAAGAGAGACAAGTTGTGATTAGAGACAGACACATCTTTGATTGTTTGTGTCAAACCCTGAATAAAAAGAAGTGGCATCGCTGGTTGTAACTTCTGCTTCTACTACTACTACTACTACTACTACTACTACTACTACTACTACTACTACTACTACTACTACTACTATTTTACCCATGAACAAGAAAACGGGCAATAAAATGTCTTAGAATCTGCCTTTCTTAGGAAGGAGACACATGTTGTGAGACGAAGCTGGACTTGCAGGAAGCTCTGAGAAAGCTGGCAGAAAAGAACTTTAATGATGTTTGATGACAGATGTTTGCTGCTGTCTGAATCAAGTGGAAAACAAAGTGTGTGTCAGCTGACATGATGCCATAACAGGGTGTGTTTAGGACTCGGAGAAACTACTCATCAAAATCACTTTCTTTTCTTTGTCACGACACATCTGAAWACTAATCACTGAAAAATTACAAAGATTGCACTGGCTGCTTTTTTTTCTTMAATTTTWATCAAYRCGCRTTGATGTTTTTTCAAAGTCTTTTGCCGTATTTGTTAAAGGACAGAGCGACAATCTGAGTTGTTCGACTGGTTTCCAGTGTTTCACTTTGAAACTGACTGGTGTTGAAATCTGAAACACGATTTTACGTGTCAAGTGTCATCGCAGGCCCGGCCAACAAAAATAAAAAAAAGAAGCAAGAAACCCTTGCAGGAACTAACATCCTGCACCTCTTGCAGCTTTGCACGACAAGGTTCCAAAACACGTTTGCACAATTTGTCATGACTCAGGAGAAGTGATGAGAGTAACTTTAAGCTACTGTCAAACCAGGTTTTAGCAAAATGTTTGTCAAGTTGACCGGGTTACAACCTTTTATGTGTTCAGTAAAGTACATCAACTGGGGYGCCCGTCTTTAATCAGGTTGACTCCAATGATTGGTTGTAGAGGTGCATCCGGTGGTTACTCTCTGAGAATTTAATTCAAATCTGCRCTGTSGTTCATGAGATATTTTGCTAACAAACAAACAGCGTTGACTCCAGCCGTTTAAACTAAGCTGTATTGTTTTTGTGTGATCTCACACAATATTGCAAGATTTTGCTTGATCTTTTAGCCCCCGGAATAAGTGATTGTCACCACTCTCAACTAACACATCGAATATTAGAGAAACATCTGTAAAAATGACTGATTTACAGACATTTTTGTTCAGTTCTTGAATTGGGTTGACTCTGGTTGTGTGAAGAGATTAAAAAAATATTGCATAACATAAATTTCCTTTCCTAAGAGGTCAAAAAGGAAAAAAAATTGTATAGGTCTTCTGGACGGGTTCTTCTCTAATGAAACGTTTTGTCTCTCCTCCAAGAGACTTCTTCAGTCTGAGAGTTTCAGGCTGAAAAAACTGACATAAAACTACTCCTCCTGTCCTCCTCCTGTCCTCCTCCTGTCCTCCTCCCCTCCTCCTGTCCTTCTCCTGTCCTCCTCCTGTCCTCCTGTCCTCCTCCTGTCCTCCTCCTGTCCTCCTCCTGTCCTCCTGTCCTCCTCCTGTCCTCCTCCTGTCCTCCTCCCCTCCTCCTGTCCTTCTCCTGTCCTCCTCCTGTCCTCCTGTCCTCCTCCTGTCCTCCTCCTGTCCTCCTCCTGTC
>NW_013952926.1:299767-304288 GCF_001266775.1 Austrofundulus limnaeus | reverse complement strand
GACAGGAGGAGGGGAGGAGGACAGGAGGAGGACAGGAGGAGGACAGGAGGAGGACAGGAGGAGGACAGGAGGACAGGAGGAGGACAGGAGAAGGACAGGAGGAGGGGAGGAGGACAGGAGGAGGACAGGAGGAGGACAGGAGGAGTAGTTTTATGTCAGTTTTTTCAGCCTGAAACTCTCAGACTGAAGAAGTCTCTTGGAGGAGAGACAAAACGTTTCATTAGAGAAGAACCCGTCCAGAGGACCTATACAATTTTTTTCTTTTTGATTTTTTTACCTGGATTACTGAGATGCATCAGGACACTTCCTAAGAGGTGTTAAATTACACAAATATAATCTGGGGGTAAAATAAAGAAACCGTATTTGTTTCAATAATTCCTGTGGCTCTTGTAGCTTCTTTACCACATTGTGTTCTTTTTASGAGGAGTTATACACTGTTAGTTTACAACAAAATATCATTTACAAAACTTTCTGACATAAGTTTGTATCCTGCTTGTAGAGGCTAAATAGGAGCACCTACATGTAAAGTGTTGCACAAATGATAAATTTGAGGATCTTACTTTAATAAGCTTGAATTTACTGTGGAAAAAATGTTCAAATGAAGAATTTTTAATTTTGCAGCTGAGCAAAATCCTTCATACTACACAGCTATATTATTTATTGTGGTACAAATAGAAAAAAACCTACAGTTGCAGAGTGAATGCAATAAATAAATAAAATAAAAGCTGAGTAAAGTTGCTGAAAAAGCTGAAACATWTTCACACAGCAGACAGGTGTGTCCAGATGTATGGCAGGTGGTCTGTCAACTGAATGATAGTCTGACAATGATGGCACTGTTTTTAAGATGGTGTGGTTAATGTGGTGCTGGCCCATTCATGGACCACCTTTGGCAAACCACATCTGGGCCACCAAAGGGCTGTCATTATTTTAGTTATTTGGGCAAAGTGTAAGTGGTCCAGAAGACACCAATTTTATGTGGCATAGCAAATAAATAGCTGAATATCAAAATTAACACAAAAAAGAGCACATTTGCTGAATTAAGCAGAAAATAGCTGAAATTCAAATGAAAATGGGTGAAATTAGCAAATAAAAAAGAACATCTAAAAAAAAAAAGCTCTTATTAGTGGATCCTCTTTAAACAATACCTGAAAAAAAAAAAAACCTAAGGCTGAAATTAGCGGATAGCAGCAGAAAGGAGCTTAAACCAGCAGATAAATGTTGTCCACAAAAGCTGGAATTAGCAGAAAGGAGCTGAAGGAAGACAAAATTAGCACAAACAAGCTGTAAAATCCAGAACAGCGGGTGAAATAAGCAGTRAAAGTTGCAAACAGCACAAAAAGGTTTGAAGGAAACCATTCATTTTAATGAGAAAAAAAAAGCGTCTGAAAAAGCTGAATGTTTCAAAAAAGTATTAATTGCACAAATACAAAAAGTCATAGGAGTGCTCTGAAGGAGYTGGATGTTACATAAATTGTTAAAAGAGCACAAAAACTGCAGAAGAAGTGCTTAAAAATGTAAAGAAGAAAAATGTTTTTCAATAAAATGAAAGGTGCAACACTTTATCTACATAATTCCAGCACATACACTRTTTTGTTTTTATCAAGAAACTTGATACCCATGCAGAAAAAGGTTAAAGCCACAAAGGTTCAAACCTAAAACCAGAGCTAACAACTGCATTCATCGAGCCAAAACTTGTCCCAAACCCAGATGTTTTGTTGCATGAGATGCTTTTAACTTATGTCATGATTTACAGTCTGGCACCAAACCTTCCAGCCAATAAAAAGAAATAAACCTGAACAGGACAACGAGAAGTCATAAAGTTTAAACACAGTGTTGGGCGGAAATGATGGAGTGTTTTCCTTCATTTTGTCTGCGCTGTGAAGGATCGGCGAACAAGTGGGAAACTGTCCTGACACGTATAGTCAAAATGTTAAAAAAAAAAAAAAAAGATTTGGGGATTTCAGATAAAAAGATGCCCGATCATCCACGTCTTCATGTTTGCTGGAAACGTTCAAAAAGTTTGATGAGAAGGACTGATGTGAAGAAAAAATAATAAGAAAATGTCTGAAAAAAAGGATTCTTCAGTGAATGAACAAAAATAACTCAACTCTAAAGTTCATACTGAAGTGCCCCGTTCAATCTTAAAAGTAAATGTTTCTGAGAGAAAGTTTAATCATTAAAAAATGTTAAAGTTGGCTGTTAGCTTTACATACAAGAGTTAACTTCAATTGTGTTTGATATTTCCTGCTTTAGACTTTATAAAATACAGTCCCTATCTTTAATCCCTATTAAATAATAATAATAATAATAATAATGTAACAGGTGGATATTTTTTCCAAATTCAGGGTCAAATATGTCAATTTAAAAAATTTCAATGATAAATTAATAAAAATCAGGTGGGAAAAGTTTCACACTGATTGAGGAATCATTTGTTAAAAAGACAAAAGTCAAGGATTCAATGGTTGATTTTTAATGCTTTTTACAATAATGTGCAGAGGGAAACAATTCAGGATAAGTAGCAGTCATTAGAATCTTAGCATCTAAACAAGTATAACTTTATTCTGAAAATCTTCACAGTTAAAATTGACTCTTTCTGTCCAGGACTTATGCTACTAAAGACTTGAATAGTTTAAAAAGAAAACACGAGTTGCAATTAAACAGCAAACTCTGTTAAACAAGTCTTGTTTACATTTTGGAGTTGCACATGATCTGATATCAGGGGAGGAGTCAGAGGGGTGGCCACCTCTGGCACGTGACTGGCCACACCAGGTGCCACCCCCAAATGATTGACAAGTGGAGATCAAATGAAAAATAATAAGTTTGGGCAAAAACAGAGTAAATATCTGTCAAGCAGCTGTGTGCTATCTGGTGTAGTGTGTCGTATAAGTTTATATAATATAAAGTAACAATTCCACCACAGCAAAATTTCAGCTCAACATCTATAAAAATAGCTGAATTGTAGCCATTTAAATTTAGCCACGGTGGCCATCTTGGATTTTGTGTTTGCATTCAGTGTTGGTAAAGATTATTTTTGTTTACTACTTTATTGAATTCCATCTGTGTATTTAATGGCTGAATTATAGCCCTGTGTAAAATGTGTATTAGCGGTTAGCTTAAATTAGCAATTAGCCATCATTCTTGGTTACACCTCAACAAATTTCAGCTCAATGTGTCTTGAAACAGTTGAAGTAGAGTTATTTGAAATGTGTGGTGGCCATCTTGAATTTTCAAATATAGGGTACTTTTCTTTATTTGTATGTGCCCCCCAAATAATGCCTTTGCCACCTTTGTGCCAGCCCTTACAAAAATGTCTAGCTCTGCCCCTGCTTGACATGCATTGGTGTATAAGGATTTCTTTGCAACACGTGGACTGTTTTATGCTGGACATTTTTTGTGAGAGCTAAGACTTCATTTCATGGTTGTGTGATGACAGGACTATGAACATTTATTTATTGTGAAGTCCTCACCTACAGCTGAGTCTGTCACTACTCCACATATATTATAAACATTCCAGCCATTTACTGTTCTGTCCATGGGTCTTTGTTCTGGCGCTAACTACAAGGCCGTCRCTAATTACAAGACCTGCTGTGCAGGAAACACCTTCAAACACAGCCTGGATGAGTAAAATGTACAGAATGTGTCTGCTGGCGGGTTTTTTACTACCATCTTCTCAGACTCACGTCTCCATYGATTCACCTGCAGAGTCATGCATCAGTGTGTGTCCAGGTCAGACACCTTTCCATTCCTCTTCTCTCAAATGCACAGGCGACATTAAAGGCATCGCGGAAGCCTTCAGGGTTGGGGAAGAGTCAAGCTGCAGAAATGAACAACCCCGAGGGTTCAGAGGTCAACATGAAGAGCTCCCGAGGAAGGAAGAAGACACAATCCTTGAGCTGAGAGCAAAGTCTGTGACTATGATTGTCTCAAATTTAACTATGAAAATACAAAACTAAACTTGGCAGTTTTTTTTTTTCCCTGCAAGAACGATAACATGTGAGTAATCACGCAGCTTCAGTGTTTCAGACGGACGGTCAAGTGACTCAAAGATGCAGAAATAAGTTGAGCTGAAAGTCGATTAGAGAGGACGAGACCCCCTGCTGGGGCGCTTTCACACCCGGAGCAAGTGCGTGTTTAAACAGTCTCTTTGAAGCTAAATGTGAAATGATTAAGTCGGCTCAGAAGTCTGCGTGGATCTCCAGTGTGTGTTGGTGTGTGTATGTGCAGATACCTCTTTGAAGATGGCCCACTCGTATGAGCAGAGAGGAAGACCTTTACTGCAGCGCTAAGTGGAGGGTGCAGCACACTATAAAGATCCAAGATAACTATGGAAATGTGTGTGTGTGTGTGTGTGTGTGTGTGTGTGTGTGTGTGTGTGTGTGTGTGTGTGTGTGTGTGTGTTCAGGCAGGACTGGACATGACTTGCAGACCTGGTAGAGCTGACGCCAACCTCTTTTTTTCTGTCTGTGGATGTCAGTGACAGCCCAGAGGCAGTGCGTGTGTGTGTGTGTGTGTGTGTGTGTG
>NW_013952926.1:298357-299684 GCF_001266775.1 Austrofundulus limnaeus | reverse complement strand
TGTGTGTGTGTGTGCGTGTGTGTGTGTGTGTGTGTGCGTGTGTGTGTGTGTGTGTGGTTTTCTGGAAAAGCAAATGTTTCATGTTTGACGGGAACTATAAAAGTAAAAGAAACATTTTAAAAAAATGTTCAAAAAAGCAACCATAAAGCTTCTTAAAACCACCTAAAGTGGACCGAGAGAAAGTGGAGGAAGGAGCATTCATCAAAGAGACAAAACATGAAAAAAATCTCTAAGATGTGTTTGTGTGTGTGTATTTCAACATGCCCTGATTGACGATCCTGCAAAGCTGGATTTGTGTGTTTGTCTGTTCAAACACCAGATTTTCAAGTATATGCAGATGAAACATTCTTTTTTTWAATTTTTTATTTGCTTTAAAGAATCAGCCTCCCTGTTTTCCAACCAAACCTAAGGGAGGGTGCCTTTGCCTTTCTTTGTGGCATAAATTAACAATTTGTTGCACGGCAATTAGCATGAAAAAAGCCAGCAGCTCCTTTCCAGTCAATTTAACATCAAGCTATGTCTCTGTGCTTTTCTGAACCTCCTTCACCTCCTCTGCCCCCCGCCCCCACCCCCCACACCCGCCTCCTAATTTTAAAGGCAGGCATTGTGGAGAGGTGAAGCGAGATGAGAGGGAGGAGCGGTTGTTAACCAGGAACAGAGCAGAAACTGTGCATGCATGTGTGCATCAGGGGGGTTGTGTGTATGTAGGCTCAAAGCATCGCTCTATCTTTATTATACACGAAAATCTGAGTGCCACTGCAATATGCTTTGAGTTACAGTCATTTACACGGTTTAACTTGAATTGAGTCAAYGCCAAAAAGGTATTCAATTGTAGATGTATATCCAGCGAAAACTTTCATTAAAGTTTGTCTAGTGGTTCATGAGATATTTTGCTAACAGACACACGAACACATGTTGAACCCTAGATAATTTTCACATCAGAAATCACAAAAACTGTTGAAAATCTTGACACAGTTTTCGGTACCACTTTACAATAAGGCTCTCCTTGTATATGGCTTATAAACAATTCACGAAGTGTTTACAGGTGAATTAATAACCTATCTATAAACTACAAATGCTTATTATTCATTAATTAAGGACGGGAAAGAGACAAAACTGTCCGGTTTCTTGCCAAATAGTGAGCCAAATCTGTTCATGTATTACATCTAAAGGTGCTTATTAAACATTTCAGACTAGTTTACTACCTTGGAAGCACAGTAATTTTTTGAAAACACATATTTTACATACAACATTGTCCTGCATTACCGCATTATACGTATCCACAGTAATCAAAGGGAGCCTTTTTGTAAAGTGTAAAACAGTATAC
>NW_013952926.1:292255-298240 GCF_001266775.1 Austrofundulus limnaeus | reverse complement strand
GTATACTGTTTTACACTTTACAATAAGGCTCCCTTTGACAGTTGTTAATATGTATAAGTAAAATAGTACAATATTATTTTTAAATATGTGTTTCCAATACATAATTGTGCTTACAAACCTAGCAATATGTACACGAACAGATTTGGCTCACTATTTGGCAAGAAACTGGACAGTTTTGTCTCTTTCCTGTTCTTAATTAAGCCATAATAAACATTAATTAATGATTTATAAAGTGTTTATAGATGAATCAATAACCTATCTATAAGCTATTTATAAGCCATCTATAAGGGGAGGCTTATTGTAAAGTGGTACTCAGTTTTATTTCATGGCTCCTTATTTTCCAGGCACAGACAGGAAGAACCAACCAAAAAAGACGGGTGTTGAAGAAGAGAGAGAGGGTTCTGCTTAATCACCACTTTATGATAGACAGATGGACCGACTGGCCAAGACCACACACACATAAACACAAACACACACACACATGGGATGACCTAGACTCACCATCATTGAGGTACCACTGATCAGACTCACTGAGTCCATTCATCAGTTCTGAAAGTGAGAAATGAGGCCTGGAAGTGTGTGATTGTGCTCCCGGCCTTCCACACATCAGTCAACAGACCAGCTGACGTTAAACACAGAGAAGACCCCAAAAACTTGAAAAATGAGCTCGGGTAAATTAATCAACTCATCTGAGAGTATCTCTGTGTGTGTCTGTGTGTGTGTGTGTGGTGAAGAGGGATGAAAAGTGTTGCTGGTGAGGAGAACAGAGCAGGATTTAATCAAGGAGAGACGCTCAGAGTAAGTTGGTGAATGTGGGTGCAGGGAGGTTCATCTACAGTAGTTGGCGCTGAAGAATGTTACAAAACCAAACTAAGCTATTTAGCAAAACACAAGAATCTGATTAGGCCAAGCAGTACAAAGTCCAGAAATGGACAAAAAAAAAAGTGGACAAGGTGACATGTCTGCTCCGATCTCGTTGAGATRACCAGGCAGAGACATGCTGCTTCTACATGATAGGTTTCTTCTTTCCACCATGATGGACCAGAACCCATCTGGTGCAAGAAGTGAAACAAAGAGCCAAATCATTGCTTAATGAGTCAATGATTTTGCTGTAGATCCCCCTGAAGACATGGTCAGTACCATGTGCACCCATAGAGGCATGACGTCGAGGACCCAGGACCTCCTTGGAGACTGGATAAGGGGTGTTTAGAAGGATACAGACAGGTTGTGGCCTGCAGAACCAAGTATTGCCTTCTGTTTGCTTTTTCCTACTTCTCTACTTGAAACATCTTTGGAGAGTTCGCAACTGGCTCTAATGCTGATGTTAGCCCAACAAAAAAGAAGAAGAAGAAAAAAAAAACTTCTGAGGACCGCAGCATTTAAGGCTCAGGGCTGGCAGGCAGAGTGCTGACAGATGGGTGAATGAGGGGGAGGAGGGGATTCTGACTGAGAACTAGCCGTCCTCAGAGAACCAACGATACAACAGGTGAAGTCCGTGTTGTTTTGGTAACTTGATGGTTTTCAAAGAAATTTGGGATGAATGGAACTTTGAGCTTTCTAAAGGCAGAAACATGTCTGTGCTTTACTACATTCTCGTAGACAATCGTTGGTGTGCACACTTTGCTATGACTGAGCACCGCTAACAAACAATAACTGAGCTCCAAGTGGTTTTTCTTGCATAGAAACAGTATTTTGACACGTTATAAATGCCGAAAAGTACGTGTACGATTAAACGTAAACAATACAAAAATACTATTAAATGTAAAAGCAAGAGAGTTTTACTCACTGTTGAGCTGTGGTGAGCAGCGGCCATCTTGAATTCTCTACTCTCCCACTTTCCGACGGCAAATTCCCACTGGTGGGAATGTTCTAGTTTAAATYTACAAATTTATTTATTGTAAGTGGGAAATTCACACTTCCCAKAACAACTGTTCTACAGCAAAATAATTTAATTAAATTTTTACACAGCAAATTTACTTTTGAACCCTGTGCACCTCCACCTAGTGGTGGGATGTCATCATTAAGCAGGTAAAATAATTGGCATGCATTATGGGAGATGTAGTTTTTGTTCAATGCCATTTAATGTAGCATATGTGTACTTTAAGACATTGCTACATCTTTGAAACCATAAAACATTTTGGTCAGCAACATTTGGCCCGTGATCCTTGAGTTTGACACATGCTATAAATTAGCTACACAACACTCAGGAGTCTACGTTTTTCACCACAGTCACAGGTGGTAAAGATGTGCTACAATTACCACAAAAACAGCGGAATGGAATGGAAAATTCTGCTGCGACCAACATTTTGTTCCATTCATTACCTGATAAACAGTAAAATCTAATTCATAATAAATGTGTCAACATGTCAGTTGATTTAGAAGAACTCTGTAAAAACGTACAGTGGACTATCGCTGATTTTTTTCTCGAGTGTGGCAGTAATAAAAGCGTAACACACTGCCTGTGAGGCAATTAGTGGTGAGTTGAGAAGGTGCAGCAAAGTGGATAAAAGCCATCGATCCGCAATGAACTGCCACACACACGCTCACTTTGATATGACACCTCACAAACTGAAACAGGTTCTTAAAAATCAATGAGGACTACTCCTCCTGATGCATCTCATTAAAATGTTGGCCTGCGGAGCAACCCCTGCTCATAAATAAGCAACTTTATTGTCAGTGGTTAACAAACTTTAGCTGATGGAGATGCAGAGAAATTTGTAGCGCAAGCAGCTTTGGTGCAAATCAGTGAAAAGATGCCGTGTGACAGTAGTAGTGTGTATGTGTGTGGCACATCCTGAAGGAGAGCGTTTCATCCACTCCACTTTCTAATCACAGTCTCATTCTCTCTCAGCCTGCATAATTCTCCTCTTCGCCTTTATAAATCTTTCTCCGCACTCCACCTCTTCCCCTCAGTCTGAGGGTGCAGACGACAGACGTGTTGGCAGGTTGAATGACCTCCGTGATGTATGACTTCGCAAACCAAGAGCATCCATCAACACCAACCAAAACCTGTGTGTGTTGCGCGGGGGTGGGGGGTGCTCATAAAGTGAAATTTGAATTCATGACCTGCCCCAATCTTGAGGTCTCAACATGTTTCATGAATATGTTCTGGTGTAGATGTAGATGTGTTGAAGTCCTGCAGTCCCTTCAATGAGATGACCTCTGACCTCTGCATTTAGTCTGTAGATAAGCACTACAGCCCTCCTGAGAATGTTCGAAAGTTTGACTGAAACACTCATAAAGTATTTAGTGTACGAATATTTACAGTTAACTAAATTGATAGAGTCAGTTATGTGTCTGTTACACATCAAAAACTGTCCAGCTTACCGAGTTTTAAAATCGTATATCCAGCCAAAAAGTTCATTTGATCTTGTTTTGAGAATGATTTACTAAACAAGAACTGATTGTTTAAGAATAATAATCTTGTTTTCAGAATGTGTAAGATTATTTGTCTTGTAAGTCTGAAAATTTGACTCAAATTAAGTCCAAAATTTCTGCCAATGGAGTAAGAAAATTTTTACTTGGTTAGATTCTTGAAATAAGAAAAAATTGAGTCAAATCAAGTATTTTAAGAATCTTACCAAGTAAAAATTTCTTAATCCATTGGCAGAAATTTTGGACTTAATTTGAGTCAAATTTTCAGAACAAGATCAAAAAGACTTTTTTGGCTGAATATAAGGTTTTTAAACTTGGTTAGGTGGACATTTTTTTGCAGTACATCATGCAAACCACTGGATGGATTTTAATGAAACTTTCAGGAATTACTCATTAGGTGTACTTCTACAACTGATTAACATTCAGTCAGTCCAATTTATTATGACCTCCACCCAACTGAGCTTAGAAACACAAAATTACTTAACAACTCAATCATTTTACATAATCTGAGTTTTAAAAAAATGTTGTAGCTGAGACTTACCCTTGTAACATACTCTGAGCACAAACAAACTGCCAAATCTTTGATTAAAAAGTTGTCATTAATTTTAAGGAGTCAGCTATGTGTGTCTGTTAGCAAAATACTTCACAAGCCAATGGGTGGATTTTAATAAAACTTTGAGGAAATACTCTGTAGGTGTACTTGTACAACTGATTAAAATTTGGAGTCAGTCCAATTTATTATGACCTCTACAGCCAACTGAGCTCAGAAACACAAAAATGCCTATAACTGTCGATTTTACAAAAGTGCTAGCATTTAGTATGTTAGTAGCTGAAAGTTCACAACACATACTCTTACTGCTTACTTGCAAACATCTTAGCTTAATTATTTTTTGCAACTCCTCTTAGAGTCAACCTTGTTTGTCTGTTAGCAAAATATCTCAACATCAACTGGATGAATTTTAGGGAATGTTTCAGAAACTAATCAGCTGGTTCATTTTTGCAGATAGCAATGCACTAGTGTGACTACATTATTTTTAGTGGATTATTCATCAAAATATAAATACAGTAAATTGGGATTTTTGGACTTAACCCTCAACAATTTTTTTAAATTTAATTTATTTTTCCAGCAGTGCTGCCACGGTTGTCCATCAGCCGGGCGCTGACAGATCGCAGACGTGCCCTCTCAGTGCAGTAATTACAGGAAGCAGAGGGAGGAGCCGCTCCAGGCACATCCTGGCACAAGCCTCACCTGGATGACTTCCCATCACTCTGAAACACGTTCAATTTGTTTTTGAGGTTGAGCTTTGAGGGCATGAAAAGACAATTGCTCAAACTAAGAAATATTATTAACAGCAACTTTGCAGTGGTTGTTTCAAAAAAAAAAAGCTGCATGAACTTTACAACCTTCATCCTTTCTTCAAAACTAATTGATTGGATAAACTCCTGGCCAGGTTGAATGGTTTGGAGTCCTGCTGAGCAGATTGTCCTTTGACTCCCTAATTTGGCTGCTAATTCTCTCTGCGGGGCAGCTGATAGAGGTGGACGCAAAAAAAGCAACCCAAGGGACGCGGACAGCAGAGGGGACAGCGACAGGAAATAAAATACTTCACCCACCCCTCAGCATGAGAAGTGCCAGATCTTTATTTCACTCTTTTCTCTTTGCTCTTTCTGTTTCAGCGCCCACAGAGCGATTGGAAAGCGCACAACAATCTTTTTTTGTCGACGTGCGATGGTGCGTGATAATGTGGTCATTATCATCGCCAAAGGAACAGGTTGAGGCTTAGACAGGGTTTCATTGGGTGCCCTTAGAGCACAAACACACACACACACAGTTTCAGTGTGGGAAAAAAGAATGCTCCTTAAAGAGAGGGACAGCTGTTCGGGTGGCGTATGAGGATGGTGATCAGGTTAAAGGGAGGTTACTGTAAAGTCCAGCTGTGCACGGAGCCAGGCCTCAGGCTGCTGAGGAGACGCCATGAAGGAGTCTCTCATTTGGTCGGGTTCACTGGAAGCTGTGGAGGTTTACTAAAGTAATGATAACTATTTTTAAATTCTAAAATTAGCTTTACAGTTGCAGCCTGTATAGGGTAAAGTGGTTCAAATGCACTTCAAAAGATATGAACTATTGCTTTTGTTTTGCTGTATGATAGAAATACTCAGTTTTATTGTCGCACTGAGGTTATTTTTAACTAAATCAAATGGTTTATTTTGACATACATTGTTCCCTGTACTAACACATTCACACTAGTTTTTTACATACTGTTTTGCAAATTACTTCCACATACACTGAAAAAAATTTTTTTGGGTGTAGTGACATTTATTTAATTATTCTTTGAAATTTTACAAAAAAAAATCAAAATTTCTAAACTACTAGAATTTACTAAATAAACAATACACATTATATTAATATATCAATATTACTGTACAAAAAAAGTAAATGCTAATGTTATTTTACCAGTAATATTTAAGTGTTTTTTTCTGGACAGCACATAAACATGAATATATTAAGTAACTTCTACTCTTCTGGACTAAAACTGAGGGTGCATGCGCACACAAAGGCTGCTGCTCCTCATTCCCTTGCTTCACTTTTCAAGGAGAGGACAAGACATG
>NW_013952926.1:290201-291508 GCF_001266775.1 Austrofundulus limnaeus | reverse complement strand
GGATTACATTTATGAAAATAGGCTGGCCCTAATTTCATGAGTAATTCCTACATGCTCAATTAAATCTTGTAACAAATTCTTGAGCAAATTAAGTAAGATTTACCTGATTTATTCACAAATCTTTAACTATATTCTTAATAACTTTTTCTAGACAATGATGAGTAAATATTACATGAATTTGTAGCATTTAAATTTAATTAACAAACGATAGTGCAAATATGTTAGAGGAATTTTTCAAGCCCATCTTACAAGTTATTTTTTTCAGTGTAGTCTGTGCTTTTAAATATCTTATAATGTTTCTAATAAGTATTTTTTTCTATAAATACAGATGTTTCATGCAGCATGGTGCCCAGCCCATGGCTTACAAGACACATTAAAACATAGCTACAAGCTGTATGTTTATTTGTTTCGTCTTTTATTAGTGGTTTTTACATTACTGATTTTATTACAYTGTATTCAGTTTTTAAAAGAAAATAAATAAGAATACAATTTTATACTTTTTGAATTGTTTAAATTTATTAGAAAAATAAAAATCCCCATAGGGAAAAAGTAAACTTTAGTTTGTTGAAAAAACATTGGTCTCTGAAATCAACTCCCAACATAATTCCTCTTTATTTTGTTGTTTTACACTCTTTTTAACTTTCAGCTACTGTCATGCTAATTTTAGATTCTTGTTACAGTTTTGCTAATATCACTGTTTACAATTTGGCTAATTCTAGTTTTTAGCTTTCAGCAACTGATTTGCTCATTTTAGCCTGTACTGCTCTGCTAGTTTTCAGCTAGTTTTGTTAATTTTAAATTTGAGCCACACTTTTAATGGTAATTTTATAGATTTGTAGTTTTCATTATTTGAGTTTGAATTTATTTAGTTGATTTTAGCTTTTAGCTACTTTTTTGTTTGTTTTAGCTTCTGTCCTGCATGTTTTAGTTTAGTTAATTAATTAATCCATATATCAGCTCTCAGCTCTGTATTTTTTTCCAGTTTTAAAAGTTTTCTTTTTACAAGTATTTTTAAGTAATTTTAATGTGCACAAGCATGAGGTGGATGAAGGACGTAACTGGGGGCTCTGCACTTGGGGTCCYTCTTGGGGTCTTTGGCGCTGGTCTCCCTATGTCGGCTTCGGGCTTTACGGGTCGGGACTGTGGTCCTCCACAGTCACTTGTAAACATCCCATAGGAGAGATCTTGTATCACAACCGCACACAAACAGGTGTTTAAATCGTGGGTTTTCTGGACCGTCAATCATTGAATGTGTGTGTGTGTGTGTGTGTGTGTGTGTGTGTGTGTGTGTGTGTGTGTGTGTGTGT
>NW_013952926.1:284689-289125 GCF_001266775.1 Austrofundulus limnaeus | reverse complement strand
GTTAATAGTTTTTTGTCGTTGTCCAATTATTGGACCAATGGTTGAAAAGACAAAGTGGAAAATATAGTGTTATAAGACAGGAGATTACAATCTATGAACCAGGACAACTGCTGATGAGCCAAATCAAATGGCTTGGTGGGCCAACTTTGGCCCACGGGCCATACCTTGGGCACCTCAGCCTTAGGGTTTGTGGTCAGGGTTAGGCTGTAAGAAATGTAATGGAAGTCAATAGAACGTCCCCCAAATGTTTAGCTGGGCAAACCTGTGCGTGAGTGTACCTTTCAGCAAGTTTATTATCATTATTACTAAATACACGTGTTTTGTTGTTGTGTTTGTGTTCTCTCCGTTTCTGTAGGTGTGCAGCCAAGATGTCGAGTGTGTTGTATTTGTGTTTTATTGATGTATATTTCACACATCTTCTAATCTATATTTCACTCTTTCCCACATTTGACCTTTTTCCTCTCTTTCTTTTTCTTCTTTAAAAAAGTCACTGATGATGAAGAAACAGAAACTCATATTCAGCACTGCTTTCTACTGAAGTGGCTTAAAAAAGGATGTAACTGACCTGTTCAGCACAAGTGTGACTCTGGGGGAAAATTAGTAAAGAAGCAGCTACATGCAAGCAAAAAAAAATAAAAAAGGAACAGACTTTATTAAATTTGAATTTCAAATGCAGACCTCTTGTGTCCATATAGTTTATAAAGGTCAAACATGGCGGTGTGTTTGATTAGAAAATGACATTTTTTTTATCCATTCTTGCTCWTTTGACAAAAGTTAAGCCAAGTCTGTGTTTGAGGTTGACAAAGGAACAGGTTTGAATTTAAAACGCATATTTGTTTTGTGTTAAAAGAGGTGAAAATTGGGAGTGGAAGTGTCTCTTCCCTCCCTCAGGGCTGCCTGGAAATACTGGGGGGAGGGGGGTGCAGCCTGGCTTTTCTAGCTCTTCCTTCTGCTCGCCTCACATCAGATTTTTCAAACACATCCAACCTGTTGCAAATATTCAAAACACTTAAATATTTAACRGTTGTTTAAAAGTTTTCAAAATCTATATTTTAATGAAACATTTCCCCACACTCCTTGTAGGCCTGGTGTTCCTTTCAAATATTTATCAATCTAAATAATTCATATTTTCTTCTTTTTACTTGAAATGTGATTAAAAAAAGTTTTGACCAAATATTAAAAAGCGTCTGARCATCTCTGTTAATGCTCTCTTATTTTAATGTTGCTACTTTATTGCCGCTCGCGAGACATCAGGAGCTTTTAACGAAGCTCGAGCGCAGATGTTTGGACACAGCTGCTCTCTGATTGGTCGTCGCGCGCTCAAGCGGCACTTCAAAGAAGCCAGAAGTAGTAAAGGATCCGAGCGAACGCAGCGGAGAGGGATTCAGCCACGAGCGGAACCAGTTCAGAGCCTGTTCGGTGAGGAAAGTCTCGGTTCGGTCCATGGCGGCACTGCTAGGGGTGAGTTCACATCTTTATTTACCTGTTGTTTGTTTCACAGCTTCAGCTGCGGGTCAACGCGAACTTTTCTGCGGGTTTTCTAACCGGTGTTCACCTGTGCAGGAGGAGCCGCGGCTGGGCAGCACCCCGCTGGCCATGCTGGCCGCCACCTGCAGCAGAATCGGCGAGCCCACCCCGTCCTGCTCCCCTGGCCTCTCAGACGGCGCGCCGGGACTCAGCAAAGGTTTCCACCCGTGGAAAAGGAGTCCTCAGGTCAGCGGCCCCACCTGCCTCACCTCCTTCACAGTTTCTTCTGGGGCCTCCAGAACCAGCGGGACCGGACTGACCGAGTCCTGCAGCGCTTTCACCGTGACGGCCGCCAACCCTGCTGTGGGAAATGATTTTACTGCTGTGCCGTTATCAGACAGTGTCTGTGATTCCGCGCAGCGCCAGGTGTTCATGCCAAAACTACCTCCGTCTGTGGAAAGCTTGGGTATTTATCCCAGGATGCACCCCTATGATTCGTGGTTTAAGCCCGTGGGAGAAGTGGGCAGCGGGTCGCCTGCGGCTTGGTGGGACATGAGCGCCGGCTGGGTGGACTCGCAGAACCCAGGAGGGTTACCTCTGAGCGGCTACAGCACTGACTACAGCTCCGCCTTCAGCCCCGGTGCGTCTCAGCACCTGCTGCCCGCCTCACAACACCTGTTCGACGGCTTCAGGCCTCCGGTCACAGCGCCCTACTCGGAGAGCACAGCTGCGCCTCCGCTGACGGGAACCCCCGCAGCTTCGCGGCCCTCGTCGCGGCGCTATTCCGGCAGAGCCACGTGCGACTGTCCGAACTGCCAGGAGGCGGACAGCCTGGGCCAGGGCGGCTCGAGCCCCAAGCGGAGGAGCGTCCACAGCTGCCACATCCCGGGCTGCGGGAAGGTTTACGGTAAAACGTCCCACCTGAAGGCCCACCTGCGCTGGCACACCGGGGAGCGGCCGTTCATCTGCAACTGGCTCCACTGCGCCAAGCGCTTCACGCGCTCCGACGAGCTGCAGCGCCACCTGCGCACGCACACCGGGGAGAAGCGGTTCGAGTGTCCGGCGTGCAACAAGCGATTCATGCGCTCCGACCACCTGAGCAAACACCTGAGGACGCACAGCTCCGACGGCTCGGCGGCGGAGGGAGACCCGGGGCYCGGGAAGACGAGCAGCGACAGGGACGAGAGCCCGACTCGGTCCACCGGAGCGCGGGAGAGGGTCCGGAGCGCTGAAGGAGCCGCGGAATGATTTTAGCAGAAACGCAACAAGTTGGAACTTAATTTACMTTAAAAAAAAAAAAGTGTCCAAAACTCTGACAAACTTTGACAGCACTTTATTTATGAACTATGTTTTCTTTATACCTCAGTTTGACTTTTGTAATAAATGTTTAATTCTTTCCTTACCTTATTATTCCCATTTGTTGACTGTGCCTAATTTATTTCAAACTTTATGATTCATCTTTTTATTCACCACGCCCAAAAAAAAAAAAAAACAACGTTTATTTAAGGGTATTTTATTTTAAAATGTGTTAATCTAAAACAGTAAAACGACATAATTTATCTGCTTACAGCTTTTTCTTAGCATGATTAGCGCTTGTGAATAAAACAGGACTTTTTAGTGGTTCATTATTATCAAAGTTCATTTAAGTCTAAGTCTTTTATCTGGGAAATAAAAACAGCAGGAAAATGTGTTCACAGGAGGGTGAAAATTTGTTCTGATAATGAAAATAAATCATTAAACGTCAAAGATCAGATAATTATTGTTACTTTGAATGCGTACTTTTAATTAAATATGATTGATTTTCGAWGTCAAGGCCTGCAACTTTCTCAAAGGGGTTAATTTAAATTTAAATTTGTTTTCAATTAAGCAGAGCTGYTAACTTTCTGCAGATATTGTTTTAGTGTGCATCTCCACCTAGTGTTAATTTTTAACAACACTCACATCCACTTACAACTTTGACATGTTTTATTTGCTTTTAAAAACTTGCTTACATAAAAGTTTACATCATAAAATTACTGTTTAAACACATGCATCATGGACCGTTTTTTTAATTAACTTCATTGTAATTCTGATAACGTTTGGACATTGTGTAAATAATAACGGTGCAATGATTTCAAACTCGTTTTCATTGGGTTGAACRTAAGAAATACAATTTAGTAAAAAGATCATTTCAAATTTGATGCTGTTAGCACTTCTCAAAGTTTAAGGAACAACAAAAGGCTGTAACTGAAAACTGCCATTCACAAACAAGTTAAAGCTCTCTGTTCTCAGATTAACATAATCTGAGCCAAAATTTATTTTCAAACGGACAGAATCAGAATGAAAAACTGTTCTGAAGTCAAATTGATGCAATTTTTTATTAAATTTTTTTGAAACGATGCACGCAGTCAAGGTACTAAAAATAAGAGCAACCCCCTTCCACAGTTAACCATTCCAGAGCCTCCCTCTCTGATGATATAGGGGTGCATTAGTGCCTATGACATGGGTAGCTTACACATCTGGAAACGCATCATCAATGCAGAAAAGTACATACAGGTTTTAGGACAACATGTGCTTCCATCTCAGTGGTTAGAACTGATGCCTCACAGCAAGAAGGATCTTGGGTTTGAACCCTGGCTTTTTCTGTCGGGAGTTTGCACGTTTTTCCTTATGCTGGAGTGGGTTTTCTCCACTTCAGTTTCCTCCAGCCTTGCAAAAAAGATCTGTGATCTCAGTGAGATGTCTGGTTAAATAAAGGTTAATGAACAAAAATAAATAAATCAGAAGGAAGCTACAGAAGCATGGTTTTGTAGAAGACGAGTCCAGATGCTGAAAACTGACCTGGTTCAACCAAGAAAACCCAAACCCAGGACAAAAGTGGATTCTGGTGATGCTGTTTCATTGAAAGCTGTCAAGATGATCCTCAGTGGTAAACAAGGCCCTGTCCCAACTTTGTTGAAATGTTTTGCTGCCATATGTATATATATACA
>NW_013952926.1:282027-283711 GCF_001266775.1 Austrofundulus limnaeus | reverse complement strand
TTAGTGAACAATGCTGCAGTTTGTGTTGACCCTCTGTGACACTGTTCACACTTGGTGTGATTCTGTGCATCATCACAGATCGTGACAACAGAAGCTGTAAATTTGCCACCATCGTCCTTTATCAAATCTCAACAAGTCATTTTTTGAACCAGTTAACTTGAATAAATAAAATTGAGTGGCACATTTCCTCTGTTGTGGAATCCATTGTGAACATGCCGCTGCTGCTGCTGCTGCTCCAGGTGATGCAGAATCGCTCCGCCTTTTTTTTTTTGAAGGAGGGTCTAATGGTACTTTCCTGCTTTGCATTGCTTCAACGGACCAATTAGAGAAATTCCCCTCTCACCTCTGATTACTTTCAAACTAAACAAACAAACGAACAAACAAAAAAAAGCAATGCAACATGACATGAATGTAATTTGTAATTCAACGCATTACAGAAATGTAGTGGAGTAGAAAGTACAGATACCTAATGTAAAATGTAGTGGAGTAAAAGTGAAAAGTACCCATGATGAAATCTACTTAAGTAAAGTACAGATACATGAAAAATGTACCCATGATGAAATCTACTTAAGTAAAGTACAGATACATGAAAAATGTGCTTGAGTACAGCAAGAAAGTACTTGTACTTAGTTACATCCCACCACTGCCTGTGGTTGTGTGTCCAACAAGGCCTGCTCTCAGCTCAGTGATTCCTCAGAAAATCCACCCAGGTTAGATTTCCCTGACATGACTGTTTGCTCATGATCCTGCAGTCATGATAAAACTGGACCTGCTTTCCAGGTAAAACAACCCTCTGATCCAACAGAGCAACATTTCTCCTGTAAGTGATTAAATCTAGCCTCACCGCTGTTTTTACTGACAGGTTGTAATTGAGTAAAAAAAGATAATATTTGCAAATTCTGTTGTGAAAAAGCGAAGAACACACAGTCAGTAAAAAATTCAGATATGATGAGAAGGAAAATAGATGTTGTGAGCACAGAAAAGAAAGAAAAGTGAAAGTAAAGCCACCTTTTTTCCGTTTCCCCTTCTTTCTTCTCGTAAAACCCAACAGATAAGTCTCATGGTCACCGGCTGCTGCAGGGACTCAGTGCTGTAAACAAAATGTGGAATATTTTCAAAGATAAGCAGCTTCACACAGTTTCCAATCTCTCTTTTGTCTTCCAGTCTCTTTTGTCAGGCCTGAAAGGTAATGCTTTAAATGTGAAAATAGCTTTTGTCGCTGTATTTAGTGCGTTCTTTTCAAAATAGCCGGACAACTTTCAAGCTAATCTTTGATTTTGTTATGGAAAGAGTCACATAGAATCAACTTTTATGATTTTTCTGTATTCTTTTCTTTTTATAAAATCAGTTATTTGGATGTTTTTTCCTGATTTGCTGGATTATGATAAAATGTATCACAATCACAATAAATCCTAAAACGAGAGTAAGGCGTACGAAATAAAAGCTAAATTTAACATTTTTTCCATTAGGTTATACGTTCTAAAGTTATATAAAACATAACTTGGAAAAGGTCATTTGTATTTCTAGAAGTATAATTTCATGTATAATATTTTTTTCAATAAATACTGAAAGAGATTGGATGTTGACTTGGATCAACACAACTTCACACCAAAGAAGTTCTGCTCAAGGGGACAGTTTTTTTTCTACTTTCTTTATTATTTTTCTTTGGATGCAGTCTCAAAAT
>NW_013952926.1:276226-281531 GCF_001266775.1 Austrofundulus limnaeus | reverse complement strand
ATTTATTTAATTTTGAATGAAACGGCTCTCCATAAATGTCAGGTAAGTCCCTACTAGGAGTTTAAAAGATGTAGCAAGACATTTATTTCATGTGAGGTTGATTGTCTTTTTTATACGCTTTAAGTCTGTTCTTTACTTTGGATTTGATCAACAGGTTAAATRTTTTTTTCCCTACTAGCCAAACACACTTTGTGTTTCGTTTCTTGTAACTTCAGATGAAAAATGCAGTGTAATCAGCAACACAATGACTTTTTGTTCTCCAACAGAAAGTGAGAAACAAGACGTTTCAAAGAGTTTTTTTTTTTTCAGCAAAATAACAAAAAAACAAAAAGAAACTTTGGGGATGTTGTGCATCAAGTACCATGTGAATCTGTGAACAATATTAGGATTCACTCAGGCAAATGTCAGAGGTGGATCCAGGACACAAAGCTCTGGGAGTATAATGAGATTATAATGAGCCGCCCGATGAGTCAGTCGTGAATTTATCCTTTAACAACAAAACTGTTTYGGTCGTCAGATTCCCAGATGTCTGATTTTTATCACAGAGGCAATTAAAAAAATCATTTTAAAGCTACTGTGTGAATATCAGAGGGATTAGTTTTCTGGAACTTCGACAGAACTGGAGGCCAACAGTATCAGTATAAAACCTTTTGGAAATCATTTTTTGGTGTCTGTTGACACAGTCCTTCCTCCGTCTCTCTCAGGAACACACACACAGCTGTTGTGTTGGACTTTTGGACTTGCAGCGTGTCTTTGGGGAAAAACAGGGAGTTTCCTTCCTTGGCGAACCGGTTTCGGGTCATTCAGTGGGCCGCTCCTGCGGCTGAAGCCAAGAGTGAGGTGAAGAATGAAAACACTGAAGCAAACTTTTAACCTTCGGAGTGCATAGTTACAGGTTACAGAGGGAAGTCGACCTCCTCCCACCTGCTTTAGCTAAGACCTAGATGTTGGTTTTAACACTTTAGATCCCTTCAAAATGTGCAAACTGAATGAAAACTACATCAAAAATATAATATTTTAATTGAACTAACTTAGACAGCTAATCCTAGACTTTTTAAGAGTTTTGTCCTGAAAAAAGTCACATTTTCTCTAAAAGCTTTACATGTGAAATGTTTTTGATTTTTTGCATCTTTTCTGTAAACAAATAATAATCACATATGCAATTATTAATATGTGATAACATAAACATGTAAGATCACAGGCACAGCAATGATGATGCAATATAACATTTCACTGATGGTGCAGTTTGTCAGTACATCTGAACTGTGTAACAGAGCCCCCTAGCGGCCACAGGCGGTGAAAAGAACATTTTAAAAGTTACTCATATGTATTATTTTTATTATTTTTATTACAGTTTTATGGGGGAAAAAATGAGAAACTGCCTTTTTAGCTTTTGGAGACGACATCTTTACAGGACCGTATTAATTCAGGTCAAAGGTCACCACGTCTGAGCTCTTCTAAACCAACTGTGTTACGTTGCTCAGTGATGGAACAACAAACTTAATCCAAAAGTCTTGTGTGTGTAGAGATGAAGTGGATCACACTTTGCTTACAAAGTCATTCATCAGAAACCAAAGATGGACCAGGACCGCCTGATGTTTCAGAGTACAACCTTCCTCCAGAGGGGAAAAAAACAGATCTGATTTCACCGCAATGGGAGAAAAAAGAAGCCACTGACTGTGCACTGGGACTCTCACTTACTCACAGAGTGTTACTAGTGTGTGTGTGTGTGTGTGTGTGTGTGTGTGTGTGTGTGTGTGTGTGTGTGTGTGTGTGTGTGTGTGTGGTCCCTGCTGCAAAGTGTTTAATAGTTTATAAGGACCTTGTTTACTTGGCAGGGCTGCTGCCTACACAGCAGATGCTGCTCAAACGCTGAGAGATACAAGTTTGCAAAAACAGGAAATAGATTCAGAGCTGAGTTTCAGGGAGGCCAAACTAAAGATAAACACACACACAAAAWAAAWAAAAGTAAAAATAAATAGTGTTTGGAAGTTTGGAACAGTTTTACGAAGATCTGCATCACCTTTTTGTGTGGAAAAAGGTTACAGGTAAACAAAAATACAGGAAATCAGAGTAATTTTTTTTTCCCAGAAACTCCAAACTGAAGCCAGGTCGTTCGCTCGCTGTTTGTTTCTGTACTGATGGATAATTCATGCACAGCTGCTGAAAAATTAAAGGGGATGATGTAACTACATCAACGCAGTCACCTTACCACAAGTCTGGTCACTCAAGAGCATAAAACAATTAGAACATAGCAGACGTAGCATTACAAGCTAACAGGCAACACTTGCAAACAGATCGTTGGATTTATTTTATCAAGTTATGTCAACAATTTCCACTCAGCTGAGTTGAGTGAATGTAATGTAACTTTCACTTGGTTAATTAAATCTTTTTTTTGAGTAGGAGGTAATTTCTACTGTATTAGAAAGGCAGAATGTTTTCATCAAAGGAAATTATATTTAAATTATATTATGGCAGCAAAACATTTCAACAAAGTTGGGACAGGGCCTTGTTTACCACTGAGGATCATCTTGTCAGCTTTTAATGAAACAGCATCACCGGAAAATGCCTTGTCAGAATATAAAACACAAAACAAATCAATATATTTCTCAGAAGTTAGGTGAGATGTAATTTTTTTAAATTTAGTAAAATAAATGAATGGCAAAACAACTTCCAATGCTTCCCATTACTGAGGTACACTGAATGCAACATGATCTGAAGTCTGTGGGAGACAAAAACTACTTGTGATTATGATTATTGAGGTTTTAAATATATATAATTATTGTTATATACTGTACATATGGTTAAAAAATAATATTTTTATTTTTGCTTTTACCTATAATAAAAGCTAATTTTAGGTTTTAGCCAGAACGTTGCTAATTTAGCTTTTAGCTATTTTTTAGCTGATTTTAGGTAATAGCTACAGTCTTGAAAGGTTTTAGGTTTTTAATTACTGCTGGAGCAAATTTTAGTTGTTCAAGTAGCTACTATTTTGCTGACTTTACAGCTTTTGTTTGGTAAATTATAACTTGTTGCCATTATTTGCTCACTTTAGCTTTAAGCTACTGTTTTGCTCCTTTTTTATTCTTTTTGATGATGCAATTTCATCCTTTTTTAAGTCATTTKGCACTCAGCAATCCCACTTGAACAGAAAATGTATTCTAAGCATGAAAAGTATGAAAACTTGTGTTGGGTGGATTTTTGGTTTTAGCAAAGCTTCTTGGCAATCATTTATTTTTTTCATAAATCTTACTATAAACCTTATCTGATTGGTACCTGGGTGTACCAGAATGTCAAACAAGTCTCAATAGCAGCAATAAAATAAAATGTTTGGYAGAGAAGATTTGGTAAACATGTGTGCAACCCACAGCTCTACTGCTCATCCCACAAAGGCATGTTCCTTACAAATGTGGCACCATTTAAATGGGAATTTAACAGGCTTTCCAACATTACAACAAAGAAATACTCTACCAAACACAAATTGTATTACTTTTTCTGCAAATTGTAGCCTTTTCTAGTTTAAAACATTTAATTACTGCACATTCCTCACTGTTGATGAGTAATGTGCAGTTTAATAATAAAATGTAACTGTATTAAAGTAAACGATACAGTATATTATAAAGCAGACCAGTCTGTTTATAGATGACAGATCTGAACCCCGGGTCCTGTCGCCTCATGACTGAAAGCAGATTCCACTCCTCAGTTCACCTCTGTCAGCTCCTGACGGCACTTCTAACCAATCAGATGGTGCCATTCAAAGATCATGTGGATGACTCACCTAATTAATGCCTTTGTGGTGAGGCGGGTTAAAGTGCCAACTTGTTTGTACGAGAAGGTGACACCACTCTGGGTAAAGTGACCAATTAGTGTGACTGTGTGTCTGTTAGCGAGAGCGTGGGCAGACTGGGAGACTTTCACCCATCCAGTCTGACGCACGCTTTTAATCACCTGTCACACTTGTTGAG
Source organism: Austrofundulus limnaeus (assembly GCF_001266775.1). NCBI lineage: Eukaryota > Metazoa > Chordata > Actinopteri > Cyprinodontiformes > Rivulidae > Austrofundulus > Austrofundulus limnaeus. The sequence goes on along the minus strand of NW_013952926.1, from coordinate 277,566 downwards.
AGGCACACGCTACAGCAGCAGTGCATAAAGTGCAAGCAAAGCGCTTTCCTCTTCCCTGTACTTCACATGTGTGTGTGTGTGTGTGTGTTCTGGCTCTAAAAGTGATGGGCATTCAGAGGGGAAAATGCCCATTTCTCCCACCTGCAGGAGATGTTGCTGCTGTCAGAGCCAGGAGGCGGGTGGAGATGTGCCCTTGAACTCAGTGCAAAAACAAAACCCGCATCGAYTGGCTTCACTCCCCTGTCTCCTCAAAGAAACACACCTGAGTTAAAGAGAAAGAGAAGGAAAGTCTTTTAATATCTTTCTCTACAGAACAAGTAAACAGGGATTTCTTCACATATATTAACAAACCAAAACTGAAAGTAAACGAGGGCCAAACATTTCTTTAAGTAATGCATATCACTCACTATTTTTCATGAAAGAGCTTTTTATTATGAGTAACAACAGATGTTGTTCCTTTGCTAATAGAAGGTAAATACACTGTATTATATATTTTTTATTTCTATCTGAGAGTAATTCCTAACACATACCTGGAGTGCTTACAGCTCTTGTGATCCAGAGTGCTCCTATTCAGATGTTTTAATTCAACACAGCAGCTAGTTTGTTACAGAACCTGGAAACTATTAGAGAAACACAGCATGAATGCCACTTCCTGCTCAGGTTTGCTTTTTCAATGCAGCAGTTTTTAAACTTATTAGCTTCACAAAATAACTTGCAGAAAGCTGTGACCTTTGATATTRCTGGTTTGCAGACGTTGCTGTTGACTCTGTTAAACATGCATATGAAGTTAAATAGATTGTCCATAAATTATATGGATTTTGCAGGTATGCAGAAGTATACAGAAATTTCATATTTTTCAAAATCTCAGCTTCAAATATGTCTCAGAACCTGGGACATAAAAAAAAACTACACAAACTAAAATAACCACCTCTCATTCTGCTCTGCAGCCATATTGTTGTGCCACAAAGTCAGTGCTTTTCTGTCAGTCGGACTGTTACAGCGGAAGGAAGGGGTGGGTGGTGTCGTGCCCAGTGGTCACTCCGGTAACACCCCCTGAGTGCTCACATCGTGTGAGAGTACTGCAGATTGTTTCCAATTTATAATTTTGCAATATCAGTGGTGAAAATATTCCATCAGCAATTTATTCACATTTAAATAAAATGTCTGGAAATCATCTGGGGACCCTCACTTGATGTTTCATGACCCACAGAGGGGTCTCGACCCCAGCTTTGGGAACCACTGTTTTAGTGGAGACTAATAAATAAAAATGTCTTGTCAGAATATAAAACACAAAACAAATCAATATATTTCTCAGAAGTTAGGTGAGATGTAATTTTTTT
>NW_013952926.1:270092-276036 GCF_001266775.1 Austrofundulus limnaeus | reverse complement strand
ATATATATATATGTACCATTCTGATTAAAAACTGACAGTGATAGTTTTGGGTCGGTGTAGCTGAAGGACTGCAGCTGCTGCTGACGGAGCACAGTGAAAGCAGAGACAGGTGCTCCTGCAGCAGGAGACAGGATGTTAGTCCTTCTCCACATGGCTGCCAAGTCTGCAACACCTCTAAAGGCGATGCTGCACGCTGCCAACTACTGTCCAGGAGTTCTTTACATCCTGACTCCCGGCTGTCACTACCTGTCCTGTTTAATTAGGAAGCTGCTATTTTCTGTCACCTGTCTCCGGGCATTTCAAAAATCTGAGATAAGTTCTGCTCTTTTGAGGATGATTGAATCCTCCTAAAATTGTGAATAACTAACTCTTACTACTTAGTAACAGCCCTAATGGTAATAACAGTTAAACATTGTTTTGAGTAAGAGTACAGTAGGACAAGAAGGCGGGATCAGAGCACTGAAAGAGAAAAGAGATTGAAAAACATTGATCTGAAGCTTCAGCAGGCAAGCATCCAAAGACAGCATCTCCTCCCAGCCAGCAACACATTTCTACTGAAGCTGCTGCTGTTAAACACTCTTACATAACCACTTCACAAACAGGACAGAAAGCCAAAACCACGCAGAGGGAGCGCCAAAATGACCTATTGCAACTGTTCTTTGATGTTTGACCCTGATTAAATTTCAAAGCAACTCCATTTTTTAGAAGCTGATATCAGATCAGTGTTTGTCTTCCATCACCCTGCTAAAACATCCTGTAAATATATTCATATCCAAACACCAGTACTATTACTTTTCAGTCTTTTYAGTACCGGTGAAAAGGGCTGTGAGTAAATCACTCGCCTGAAACGTCCCAACCTGAAAACCAATTCATACATGATGCTGTTTTACCTGTATTTCAACCTCAACCAACCCATAGATATATCTTTAAAATATACAACAACAGAAGGGATTACATAAAATTTTAACATTTAGAAAGTTGCCTAAAGCAGGGGTGTCAAACTCATTTTTAATTGAGGGCCACATAAGCATTACGATGGCCCTCAAAGGGTCAGTTAAACTTTGTTTAATCAACACAAAATGTCACACTCTTCATCTCTTTACTACAAGCACCGTCAACAAACAATAACTGAGCTCTATGTTGTATTTCCTGCACTGAAACAGAGTTTTAACACATCCTCTTATRAAYGCTGAAAAGTACATGTAAAATAAAYAGATAATACAAAAATACTACTAAAAGTAAGAGTGGTTTACCCAATGTTGTAAKAAGTAGTCGCCATCTTGAATTCTGAAGTTTTCCACTTTCTGACAGGGAATTCCCACCAGAGGGGCATTCCATTTTAAATATTCCCACTTCCCAGTACAACTGGGCTGCAGCAAAAAGAAGCCAGCAAAAATTCAGCAAGTGTTGGGATGTCGTCATATTGCAGGTAAAATAATCGGCATGCATCATGGGAGATGTAGTTTATGGTCAATGTTGGCTTTAAAGCAGCATACGCTTCTTTTAAGACATTACATTTTTTAAGCTCATCATAAAATGAAGCGGTGGGCCATGTTTTGGCCCGCGAGCCTTGATTTTGACACATGTGACCTTGTCTTGTTTTTGTTTTCTAGTGTTTCTGTGGTTCCCTGTGTATACCTGCCTCTGTGTTCCCGCCCAGGCACACCTGATCCTTATGTTTCCTCCGCAGGTGTTTCCAATCAATTTACTCGYCTTTATRTTCTGTRYCTTGTCTTCACTGCTCTGATCATTGTGCTGTCAACCCCAGCCAGTGTGGTGTTTCCTAGTTTCCCCTCGTGTTCTTGTTCTCCTGAGAAGATCAGTTTTGTGAGTATTTTTGAGCTGCCTTGACAGCCTTTTTGTTTAATGAAGCCTTTTTGCATTTTTTGGGAGATTTTTGCCTGCGCCCTGCGTTTTCCTGCCTTAAACCTCACAGACCTAAAGAATTAAGTCCAACATTTCTTTAAGGAGTGATAACGGTTGCTATTTAGTCCAGATTGTAAAACTATAATCATTTTATTTTGAAGAATTGGCTTTTTGTAGCATTTTAGGTCAGTTTAGAAAAAAATGTACAACGTTGCTCAGTTTTTTAGCACTTGAATGTGTTGGGTTTATGCCGCAGCTACAAAGATTTTAATGCAGTATCTGCAAAACTGAGTCATTTTTGTGCAATAAATACCAAACCAGCTTTTAGATAGCAAAAAAGCAGGCACATCAACTGTGAAAATCAGATTGATCGTTTTGTCCATGAAGGAATCATTTTATGTTTTTTTTTTTTAAAGAACTACAGCCTCTTGATGTGTGTCTAACTCTAAAATGTCAGAATGAATGTAAACAGGGAGGTGTTTAATGCTCAGTGGCTCTCCTCAGCAGAATGTAACATYACAGACTATAAAACACAGGAGGTTTGGACCCAGGAATGCAGATTAGCGAAACGGTGCTGAAATTTTAATTAATAAAGGAAAACAACACGCTGGCGTGGCCGCAAAAMCACTTAAACACAAAAAGCTTGGAGAACACTGGGGCAACCCGACAAGTGACGAACGAACACATGATGCTGCGAGAATGCAGATAGACAGGCTGGGRGTGATTGAGAAGTGGCTGCAGCTGTGACAGACAGGATGCAGGTGTGAGTGCACATTGGCAGGCTGACTGGGGAGAAGTGAGTGATGTCATCAAGAAATACACTAAGACTAAAACACACATTATTAAATCTACAATTATAAACTTAAAAGATTTATATTTTAAAAATGGATTAAAAAGAAACACGGACACTGATAAAACCAGCCAGGAATGTTAACATTGATTATGTTGTAATGGATCACGTTTGTGTTAATATAAACAGAGCTTACCGTAAGAGCTTTCAAATCCTGTCGTGTCGATCAGTCATTGATTAGTTGAAACACTTTGAGACACAAACAAAAACACTGAATTTATCACTGCAGGTTTGTCATTTTTCAATCATCGTGCTTTTATATGGTTTGATTTTACTAATATAAGAAAAATGTATTTCTGAAAAAAGGTTTCTGTGCAACTTTTGTTTGAAATTTTGTAGTTCAAACAATCTGCATCATTCCTAWACGGAAATATTAAAATATGTTCTCTTTTTTTTCCTTTATCCTGTAGGCATTATGCTGCTTCAGTAGCTAGAATGATGTCACCTCTAATGGTCCATTAGGTTGTTATTAATAATAAATGTCATCAGCTGATTATAAAGTGCACAGTTAACGTGCAAATAACCACGTTTCCCTGCAACTGGTTTGTGTTGCATCAAAGGAAAACAACAGATGATCCGGAGGTGTATCAYATGGAAACATCCAATTTCATGATTTTAATCCTCAAATGTTGAAGTTCATTTAACTTTGTTGAAGTCAAAACTTGGGAGGAAGTGTTGTAAACTGTTTTCTCCCTGGTTCATCAGACTCTAAAAGCTCTAATCACAATGTAAAGTCTTTTTTAATCACAAAAAATTACATAAACAAGTTTTCAAGTTATTTTTTAAGCTGAATATATTAAAGTGAGTTTTTTCCTTTGAAAAAGACTATTTATAATCTAAACCCAAACAAAAGCATAAAAAGAGTAAAATTATCTCTTTTTTATTCATATGAAATATTGAACAACAGACATTAAGAAAATTAAAAACCTTTGTTTTATGGTTTCCATAAGTATGAAACAAGTATAATTGAAAAGCAAAGTCAGTTTTTGCTTCCAAATGTAGAATTTCTCATTTTTCATCCAATAATAATAATAATAATAATAATAATAATTTATTAATAACTGAATCCATTGTGTTGGATTATTTTTTCATCAGTATGCCCCTTAGGCCCCTAAAATCCTGGTTAAGGCCCTGGGTTTTGGTGTTGACTGCTTGATGATACCTGTGTGTGTGCGCGCGCGCGTGCGCAGTGGCGCTTTAAGTACTTGGACAGCTCCACGCGCCACAGACTGAARTGAGCGCGCGGAGGAACTACAGCGTCGCACCTTTATTCACTTTAACAACCGTTTTTCTTCCTGCTTTATAACATCTTAACCTCCTTTCATGGCTTTCTCCTCCGCGCGGACCTACTTTTCGGGATAAATCCTTGTTTTCCCCACCACAGCAACCGAGCCACACCGCCCTCGGAGACCCGACAGGCGGGGATCCCCCCCTCCCCTCTGGCTGCATCTGCTCGCGTCCTCCTGCTGGAGAGATGCCCGGGGCGGGATGTGCTCCAGCCGCAAGATCCTGTGGAGCCTGCTCCTGCTCTCCGTGCTGGAGGTGGGCCTGGGGGTGGCGAGCATCGTCCTGGGAGCGGTGGGCATCAGCTGCGTCCGCGGGGAGCACCCGCCCCAGCAGGGCGACGCGTCTCCGGTGTGGAGTGGACTCTGTGTACGTGCTGAGGCTGAGGGGAGGCTGGGGTGCATGGTGTCAGACCAGGGGGGCTTATAAACAAAAGAACTCTTTTTGTTTTTGACCAGAAAGTATTAAAAATGTAGCAAGTCTGGAGCCAGACTTGGTCTCATGGAAAAATCCATAAGGAACTTTATTAGTTTTCTAATGGGCAATTATTGGAAACTTTTATTGGTCTGTTTGTGTCCAAGCTTTGGTATCTGAGTCACTTCTTTCATTTGATAAACAGAAAAAAAAGTTTTTATTTCATTCAGACAAAAACAAAGACAAATCACTGGATTTTACTAGTTTTTGGATCAATCATATAGTTGACTTTGTTCCTTTAATTTCATCTGTGCTAAAATAAGCACAGTTCTATCTATAATATCAGAGACTCACATCCATTTAGCCTTCTGAACTCAGCCCAACGATCAGTTTYATTAATTCATGCTTGAGTTCCTCCTCTGTGCTTCAGAGGATCAAAGCCTTTCTGCTGTGGGTGTCTCTCCTCTTGTTACAGTGACACGACTTAGCTGCGCTGCAACGAAAAGTTTCATTTCAGATGTTCATTTTTGTCGTTGTTGTAACTTCTTTTGATGAGGAGTTTGCTTTTGAGCCAGCAACAAAGGAAAACTTGCTTTAGTGAGGAGCGAGAAAGAAAAATGCAAAAAAATGTTGTTTGTCAGGATTGTGCGTCACATCCATATCAGAGCTTAAATATTTGATTTAATGTCCAGTGGCTTTTTGTTTAATACCAAGCTATTTATTATTATTTATCATTTATTATTAATTTATTTCCATAGACTGCAAACTGTACATCATTTATTTTATTGGTAGCTTTTATCTGTGCAGAGAAGAAAAACAAGAGAATAGTGAAGTTTTTCTTATTTCACATTTTGTTTGTGTATTTTCCTACAAAATGCTTGGAAGAAGAAGAAGCATGTTGGACTAACATCCCCTTTTTAAAGCTATAAGTTAAAGAATCTTAGCTTTAATAACCAAAGAAATGACAGGAATTGGATAAGGGAAATTTAAGATGTTTAAAATATTTTCAAACATCAATCTGATGAAGCTGATTAACACAAAGCTGAAACCTGAAGAATTGCATAAAGGAATTAATCCATGTTAAAGTTAAATATTAGACTTTAAAGTAGACATTACAAAACAAGAAGAAGAAATTAGCGATAATATTCTTGTTTCAGGACAAACTGCAGCTCACTGGCGTTTCGTGGTTTTGCAGAGTTGTCTCCCCTCTGTTCCAGTTCGCTCAGATTTACTTAAAGTCACAACAAAATGACTCAGATGTGCTGTGAGTCTTTATTTTTAGAGACAAAACACGTGTAGGTAAAAGAGGACTATAATGTTATCATGTTTTTCTGAACATTAATCATCTTAAAGACAAACTCTCTGGGAGTTTCAGTGCTGTTAATTAACCCAGCTGGGTTTGTTTTTTTTTTTCTTTTTTCCCCAGTTTCTGCTCTGTGGGATGTGTGGAGTCCTGTGTGCTCGAAAAAGAACGGGTCTCATTGTGAGTACACACACACACACACACACACACACACACACACACACACA
>NW_013952926.1:265260-269668 GCF_001266775.1 Austrofundulus limnaeus | reverse complement strand
ATGCATTTGGGTCTCTTAAATGCTTATTCTTAAGTATTTTTATATTTTTCCCCATAAGTCTTTTTTTATTTCTATGTGTTGCAGGCGTGTGCTGCCTCAGTTTAGCTTAAAGTTTAGTTTAAAACAAAGGCAAGGAGAAAAACTTATCCGTGCCTTTGTTTTTAACTAAACTTTAAGCTAAACTGAGGCAGCACACGCCTGCAACACATCGAAACAAAAAAGACTTGTGGGACAAAACTATAAAAATATATCAATTTAAACATTTAAGAGACAAATGTACGTACAAGTAAAAGGGAAAACTGTATAAAATACTGTATGTATTTAAAAAAAACAGTCAAATTTGAATTGTGTTAAAATGTATAATTTTATTGGAACCAAGCTGGAAAAAATATCAAACAATTAAATGACAAAACATGAGGTGAAATTCTTTTTAATTGAATTGGTGCATTTTAAGTGTATTTATTTATTCAGTGGTTCATTTATATATTTCTGCTTTTATTTATAATTATGTCACTGTCAGTCCTCCATACTGCAGAACTTAGAAGGTAAATCAGTGACTGAATCAGGTGTGTTGGAGCCAGGAAAAACRTAAAACATGTAGGGCTGCGGCCCTCGAGGACCAAGATTGCCCACCCCTGCCTTATAGCCTTTCAGTCACTTCTCGGTGTAGTGTTTGGCATTTTATRCACCATATCTAATTTCTTCTGTGCCTCCTCATGCCTGCCCTCAGTTTGTCACTTCTGCAGCCATGTTAGCTGTTTTGTTTCGTTTCACAACAAACTTTAGCTCTTTTTTTTAGCTCCTCGTGTTGGTCGCCGCTCGTTGTGGCCGACGGTGTCTGCTTTGTTAGAGGCTGAAGATTTGAAAAAACAAAAGTTATGTAAAAAAATTTCAGCAGCTGAATGTATAGTTTTTGACAAAATGCAGTGCGAATACTGAGACTGCTGGAATCTGTTAAAGGAGCCGAAAGGAGCCGAAACTTTTAAAAAGAAGCAGAAAGCTAGCTAAAGGAACAAAGGTAAAATGCCATGTAAAAAGGTTAAGGGGAGCAGGGAGTTGAGACGTCAAATGAATCAATTTATTAAAGAAACAGAGCTGTCATGGCAGCATCACATACTAACGGGAGAAAAGCTTTCAGGGAAACAGACCAACCACGCTGTAGGAAAATCAATGAAGCCACAACTGGACAGACAGAACAGAAAGGGAAGCCARTTAACTGAAATGACAAACACCTGGGAGAAACGAGCAGAGGGCGGAGTTGGGGGAGGAGTCAAAAGGAGCAGGTAGAAACACTGAAGAACAAAAGATGAGATAGTAAAACACAACAACATGAATGCCAAAGAGCCACAAAATGTCCTACAACTGGTGGTTTGTGGGCCATTTCAAATTTATTGAAGGAGGACCATTTTGGATTGTGGGGGTGACAAAAAACTGTGAATTTTAACATTTAATATTATTTTTACACTTTAGACCAAAAATATATAATGTAAACAAGAAAAAAAACATAATTTATACCAAACATTATAAAAATCAAAGCACTGAACTATGCAGCCATATATTTTTATTTTGTTTTCTAACTCTTATTACCTATATTTCTTCTCAGCAACTTGTCCTAAAAGTATTCCAGAAAAAAAAAGATAAAGATCACAGAGAAAAATCATTTTGTAAGGTGGAAGTTGGATTTTTGAAGTTGTCAACAARCTTCCAACAAGATCATATTTCACTCCTTGTAGTGTTGACCACATATTTGCAAAGAAATTGACAGGAAAACTGCTAAAGCATGGCAAACATGTGGCCCCAGAGCCGCAGGTTGCAGACCTCTGACCTGGACCATGATGCACTGCAAAAATACTGACTTTGAGCATTAATAACTGTAAAGAGATCCATGTGAAGTACAGAGAAGTCTGTTTGATGCAGGGTTATTTATCACACAGAGTCGGTGAAACTCACCAGGACACTGTAAACACCTGTGTGTGTGTGTGTGTGTGTGTGTGTGTGTGTGTGTGTGTGTGNGTGTGTGTGTGTGTGTGTGTGTGTGTGTGTGTGTGTGTGTTGTTCTGCAGACAGGTGCCACAGTATATTCAGAAACAGAAGCCTGAGGAAATCAGAGGAGGCAAGCAGTCATCTCTCTTCTCCTTCTGTCACTCTTTCAATCTTTTTGTTTTTTTTTTCTTACAGTTTCTGTTTCTGCGAGTCCTCGTGTTTCCCTCTGTGACTCTGTCTCCTGCAGGCAGCGAGCTAATGATGGATCAATGTCAGTCCAATCTGCTGTAACAGAGACACCTCTCCAGCTCTGACTGTTCTTGTTCTGTTCCCAGCTTTTGTCTCCCCCCACACACACCTTCCCATCTCTCCCTCGCCCAGTCCATCTTCCTCTTTTCTCATCCTCTCCCCCCGCTGTCACCGCGGTCCTCTCCCTCGCTCCATCTTCCTCCCCTCTCATCTCCTTCCATTTCTCCCTGCCTCTCTGCCCGTTGGGGGGGGATGATTGCATTATAGGTCGGCTTGGCTCCGGACCCCTGCCAGCCGATTTCCACACTTCTCCCCGGTAACGACTGAAATCTGAGCTGCTCTTTTTCCATGCGCTTAAAGGCACCGACGGCATTTGGACTGGGAGGAAGCCTGCACCGCAGACACAGGAGACAAACACATGCGTTTAAAATCAATAAGAGGAGAAGTGCCTGGTTTTAGTTGTTGTTAGCTGAGCAATGGAGCGACAATTATTCTCTGTTAGGATGAGGTCACCAGTATTTAATAGTGCTTAAATTGAGATCCCACCAATAAAAGTCAAGGACGCACAAATACAGCGAGTGACGCAATTGTGTTCACAAGCTGTGCAATATTTCTGAACGTTACATTTTGCTTTGAGAGTAATCTGATTTTTCTAAGATGAGATCAGATTTGCTKGCACTGATCAGCTTCACCACCCAAAACAAACCGATAAAGATAGAAGCTCGGTGATTGTTTGTTTCTCCCCTGCCTCGTCACGTTTTCTCTGTTTGCAGGAAATCTGATTCTTCTTTACATGTCCATGTTTTTCAGATGATCCTTTTCTCAGCGTGCTGCATCTGTGGTCTGATCGCCGGGATCTTAAACTTCCAGTTTGTCCGGGCGCTGAACAAAAGGCCCAACTCGATGCGGTCCATCCACCTGGCCGCCATGACTCTGGCCTGTCTCGGTAAAAGCAAAGTTCAAACTGCATGAACAAAAACACAGCAGGGACCTGATTTAATGTCTGCAACAACACACACATGAGCTGTGACAATACAGGAATATTTCAGTCAGTTTTATTAGGAAAGCGACTTAAAGAGAAAGTTCATGTCTTTAGAAGTGAGGTTTAAATGAAAGGGTATGAACAAGTAATGTCTTACCTGTTGTAGATCTCTTTCTGAACAACCTCAATTTGAAGAAATCGAGTTTTGATGAGCTGATGCTTGTGCTAAGACCAAAGTGTGCAGAGTTAGACTGTTTCTCCAAGCTCAGGTCACTCACAGGTACGACGTTTTTTGATCATAAACTTGCCACAAGACCTCACTTCAATTTAAAGTGCCTGTGACATATTTTTGTAATAATTATTAATGTATTTTTGAAAAAGATAACACTGATGACAAATTGAGGAAAAAATTCACATTGCTGAGATGAGCAGTTGTTGAGATATTTGCATGTGAAGTAACAGGAAGTGATGTCAAAGGGGAATGTCTGCATGTGAAAAGAGCATTACTACAATGGCTGACAACACAGACTGTAGAGAAGAATCTGATGTTTCTTTAGATTATTTTGAGTCACTAACAGAGAGTTCAGATAATAGTGTTTCAACAAACAAAGACCACGGAGTTTCTTTTTCTAAAGAGTTCTCCTTTGACGTCACTTCCTGTTTCACTTTGACTAAGCCATGTTAAAAAGAAAATATGCCAGTTATGTAACAAAATAGGTAAAATCATTTCTAATATGTCAAGTTTCTTAAATATAAGGATGTTTTCTTTGACTTCTTGTATTAGAAGTATATGTATGTCACAGGCACTTTAAAGCTGTGAACCACGTTTTTTTTATTTGTTTCCTTCCACCTTAAACTTTGCTACTTAGAGTGTATTTTCCACATAAAGCAAACCAGTTTGAATGCTTAAACATTGCCTTTTTTTATTTTATATAAAAAAATCAACATTGTGCATCTGTCTTCAAAATGTGAATTTTCACAGTTATACCAGATTTTGAGTATATGTCCTCTACAACAAATCTACTAATTAATTTTCTGCTGAAAACAGCATTTCTATGGTGCCATCACATTACCTGCCACATCCATTTATTGTCTTATTAGAGAACTTTTACTTTTACGAGGTGAAGTGGAGGGGAAAAAATAGGCCAGAGCCTGCCGGATTTGTTCTCTGGGGATTCATGTTATATATATATA